>NW_011888844.1:2647319-2684131 GCF_000151845.1 Pteropus vampyrus | reverse complement strand
CCTTCCTTCCTTCCTTCCTTCCTTCCTTCCTTCCTTCCTTCCTTCCTTCCTTTCTTTTTTTTACAATACTGCTTTAAATAGATAGAAATCTGCAATGAAATTTATAAATTTCTATTATCTAATCAATGCTGGTCTGTTATTCACTAATTCTAACAATTTTTGAGTGTTTGTATATATTTCAGTTTATAATTTTTTGAAATTCTTATTTCAAGAACAAGTGACATATATTCGAATTGGAATATGACCTTTATCGTAAAGGAAGAAAAGACAATGAGGAAATACCATAACTTTTTTTTCTGTCATTTACCTAACTATGTAGAGTTTCAAATTGCTTATGGTTCATAGCTTAAATTTCCTTTTATTGCTGCCTTTTTAATTTCTGCCACTCTCCAATGAGCCCAATGGTAGGGGTTTTATACACATATCTACTTTCCTGCTATGAATCTTCTGGACTGAAGGCATTTGTCTAGATAAGTGCTATTTTTTCAACTTTAAATTAAGTTACAGCTTGTTGTTCATATGGTATATCTGTAGAAACATCTGAGTTCCCTTCTTTTATTGAAAGATTGGAAGACCTACAAGTAGCATCTCTCTCTGAATTTGTTTAAAGGGATCACTACAGAGTTTCTGATAATATAATTCCACTTGTAACTTTTCAGGAAATAAAATAAAGTTGTCATTGAAGATACCTATGACATATTATGAATTGTACACATGAAATATATATAATTTCATTTTATTAACCCAATGAATTTAATACAAATATTCTATGAACACAACTTATGCTGAAATTTCTTCTTTTATTAAAATTTTTTATGATTAAGAAATGGGGATAGAAAATGATTTTATCTTGTTTGTGGTTTTCACAGATCAAATCAGAAGGAAGATGTTTAACCATTTCTAGTGAGATTACTTACTGTGATTGGACAAAGAATATAGGTTGCAGGCATCACTCATTAATCTAATTTCTTGCTAGTATCTTTGAAGACTAGCTTTTGGTAGAATAATTCCTCACAGCATTAAAAAATATCTTAAAGCATAACATATTTATATAGTACAAAATAATATTATATAAATACTTCTGTTGCTTGCACTTATCTAACAGACTAAATTATGTGCCAATGCACAATTAAACAATACCGTCTTCAACAATTCTGCTTCTAATACATTGTCTTAAAACATAAACAAATTCTCTCATAAATTACCTAATTTAAAAAGACTTTTGCTGCCTCAATAACTGCTAATAATTATTATTCAGCAATTTTTCCTTATGTATTCTATGCCATTATGTCAAAAATCTGATGCATAGTATATTCACTATTCTTGGCAGGAACTTGTTTGACTTCGCTACTACTAAAACTAAAATACTCAGTAACTCATGTACGAATAGATCTTGCTCAGCCTTCAAGATTTTTGTTTTTATTCTGTATTTAAATAATGTCTATCATAATCAAATCCTTCAATGTTTCAGCGTTTCCTAGTTTTTGGTGTTTTAAAGAGTGATGTTCTTATGCTTTTTTTTTTTTTTTAATACAGGCGTACCTTGTTTTACTGCACTTCACTTTATTGTGTTTCTGGATTTTGCATTTTTTAGAAATGGAAGGTTTCTGGCAACCCTTGAGCAAGTCTATTGGTTCCATTTTCCCAATAGCGTTTGCTCACTTTGTGTCTCTGTGTCACGTTTTAGTATTTCTTGCAGTATTTAAAATGTTTGAATTCTTATAATATTTGTTATGGCGATCTGTGATTAGTGATCTTGATGTTGCCATGGTAATTGTTTTGGGGTCCCACGGACTTAATAAATAAATGTTGTGTTGTTCTGACTGCTCCACCAACTGAGAGTTCCCCTATCTCTCTCCCTCTATTCCCTAAGGCACAACAATCCTGAAATTAGGCCAACAAATAACCCTACAATGGCCTCTAACCGTTCAAATGAAAGGAAGATTAACATATCTCTCACTTTAAGTCAAAAGTTAGAAATGATAAAACCTAGTGAGGAAGGCATGTTGAAAGCTGAGATAGGCTAAAATCTAGGACTTTTGCGCCAAACAGTTAGCTAAGTTGTGAATGCAAAGCAAAAGTTCTTCAAGGAAATTAAAATTGCTACTGCAGTGAACACATGAATGATAAGTGAAACAGTCTTATTGTTGATATGGAGAAAGTTTTCGTGGTCTAAATAGAAGATGAAACCAGCCCTTAAAGTCCCTTAAACCAAAGCCTAATCCAGAGTAAGGCCCTAACTCTCTTCAATTCTATGAAGGCAGAGAGAGGTGAAGAAGCTGCAGAAGAAAAGTTTGAAGCTAATAGAGGTTGGTTCATGAGATTTAAGGAAGGAAGCTGTCTCCATAACATAAAAGTGCAAGGGGAAGCCGGAAGCGCTGATGTAGAAGCTGCAGCAAGTTATCCAGAAGATCCAGCTAAACTTTACAATGGAAAAATATACCATCTAGATAGGAAAACATAGCTATAGAGGAGAAGTCAATGCCTGGCCTCAAAGCTTCAAAGGACAGGCTGATTTTTGTTAGAGGCTAATATAGCTGGTGACTCTAAGTTGAAGCCAATGCTCATGTACTTTTCAGAAAATCCTAGGACCCTTAAAAACTATGCTAAATCTACTCTGCCTGTGCTATATAAATGGAACAGCAAAGCCTGAATGACAGCACATCTGATTACAACATGATTTACTGAATATTTATAGCTCCCTGTTGAGAACTACTGTTCAGATAGAAAAAGGATTCCTTCAAAATATTACTTACTGCTCATTTATAATGCACCTAGGCACCCAAGAGCTTTGATCGAGATGTACAAAAGATTAATGTTGCTTTCATGCCTGTTAACACAATATCCATTCTGAAGCCCATGGATCAAGGAGTAATTTTGACTTTCAAGTCTTATTATTTAAGAAATACATTTTTTTGTAAAGCTATAGCTGCCATAGATAGTGAGTGATTCCTCTGATGGATCTGGACAAAACAAATTGAAAACCTTCTGGAGAGGATTTACTAATCTAGATGCTATTAAGATCATTTGTGATTCATGGAAGAGGTCAAAATATTAATGTTAATAGGAGTTTGAAATAAGTTTATTTTACAACTCATGGATGACTTTGAAGGGTTCAAGACTTCAGTGGAGGAAATAACTGTGGATGTGGTGGAAATAGCAAGAAAACTGGAATTAGAAGTGGAGCCCGAAGATGCGACTGAATTTCTGCAATCTCAGGATAAAACTATAATGGATGAGGAATTGTTTCTTCTGGGTAACTGAAGAAAGTGGTTTCTTGAGCTGGAAACTACTCCTGGTAAAGATGTGAATATTGTTAAAACTACAACAAAGAATTTAGAATATAAATAATATAAACTTAGTTGGTAAAGCAGTGACAGGGTTTGAGAGAATTGACTGCAATTTTTAAAGAAGTTCTACTCTTGGTAAAATGATATCAAATGCCATCTCGTTCTACAGAAAAATTGTTGGCGAAAGGAAAACTCAATAAGTGTGTCAAACTTCATTGTTGTCTTATTTTAAGAAATTGCCACAGGCATCTTAACCTTCACCACCCTGATTAATAAGCAGCCGTTAACATCAATGCAAGACCCTCCATCAGCCAAAATATTACAATTTAGTGAAGGCTCAGATAATGGTTAGTATTTTTTAGCAATAAAATATTTTTAATTAAGGTATGAACATTGTTTTTTTTTTTAGATATAATGCTATTGTATACTTAATATACTACAGTATAGTGTAAGCATAATTTATATGCACTGGAAAACCAAAAAATTCATGTGACTTGCTTTATACTGATATTTGCTTTACTGACATCATCTGGAACAGAACGTTCAATATCTTTGAAATATGCCTGTAATAAGTATAAATATGCTGAAATTGATGAAGGGTTTATCTAAATTTTACCTATTAACATTGCAAAATTCAGCAATTAGGTGATAATCCCTCAGTGAGAATTCAAAGCAATATTTAGAATTTAAGGCATTCAGGCTGTTTCTGAAAGACAAAGGGAGTTATGATGTTAAAAATTAGACATTCATGTTCTAGGGTGAAGGCATGGTTTATCTAAAAGAAAAGAATTATAGAAAAACAAAATAACAATAAAAATTGGGGCTATTCCTTACTGTTTATGCAAGTTCAATTAAAAATGTTTTTTAAAAGATGCACGACCTTTCTATGTTTTTAAGTCATATAGTCTGACTGAAAATTATTACTTTAGAAATACTTTGTGCAAGAAAGCTTAGTACCTAAGTAAAGCTCAGTTATTATTTTTTATGAAGTAAGAATAATTTTGTAATTTGATATTTTTATAGTGTGAATTATTCATTCTTATTTCATCCATTTTAAAATTTGAAAGTTCAATGTATTAAGTATTCATACATTGGAAGACATTGTATATCGAACTAGAAATATTTTCTTCTCTGCAGTTGCATAATTTTGTTATCACAGAATCAGAATTAATATCTTATATAGTCCAGCAAAATAATCCAGTTTAAAGGAAATAATTTAATAACTAGTTTACATAAGAGATTAAAGAGAAATTCAGAGCACTTAACCAGAGTTAGTAGTAGATAAAAATACATGGAAAAAATTTGGCATAATCATTTTAGAATTAGAAATTTTGTGATTTTTATACCATGGAAATTCAGTGCTATAACTCTTGTGTTCACTAAAGTGAATGTATAATGATTTTGACATTCACATTTTATTCTCATCAGTTGTAAATGTATGAAAACTGCTGGGCTACCCTGACTCATATTTTCTTACCAATATTTCTTTTTAACTTTTCTATTGTATTGGATGATTAAGAAGGTATAAATATCAATATTCATAAATAACAAAAATTTTACTTTATAGGCAAGCATACCTTGTTGGAGTAAATAAGGAATGATTCTGTTGATGTTTGGGTTATAAATAAAACCTTAGTACAGAGGTTCTACATGTTCTTCTTTAATTGATTATTTACCCATTTATAAATCTTTGATCAAGTTGGACCTCACTCTAGTTGAACTCGATTTAGAGTTTGGAGTTTCCTTAAATAACTGAGCCAAGAGAGATCTTTTCAACTGTAAATTGTTTCTAATCTTTGGTATTATAATATGTGTCTAGCATAGAAAGAATAAGTTTGTTATATTTTTAGGTACATATTCTCACTTAATCCTACTGATGGCATAAAATGGAAAAAAGCAAATCAAAGTTGGAGGATACAATGGGGTAAGAGGTCATCTCTGTGTTTGTGTGGGTCACATGAGTCTAACACTTAGGGAATATTTGCAAAGACCTTGTCTATTAGTATTGCCAGTGTAAATTATGTAATTCCATTCCCTTTTATATATTTAAATACAGTCAAATAAAACAAGATATCCCTTGAGAAAGGTAATAAAGAGTCTGTCACTTGACTGCTTTCAAGCCCTATTCTCACTCTTCTCCATCTGCTGGTATCTCCACCCCAACCTCAGCCTCTAATTACCAATAAAGCCAAGCTAATTTCCTTTTTCCTTCTCTCTCGAGCTATTTTTAGCTCAGCTTAGGGTGCCTGTCCTGATCTCCCTAGAAAATCTCATTATGCAAATAATAAACTTTTACATATTCTCTGAGTGAGTGTGTGTGTGCACATTTGTGCATGTGTGTGGTGTTATCAATCTTGATATCAGAACCAAATCCGGAGGAGGGGACAGGGAACGCATCCTGTGTCTATGGGGTGAGCAAAATAAGAAGAAACTCTGATTTAAAAGGACATAGTTATGATCAGTATAAAGAAATATAGTGCTACAAGTGATTTACCAAGTTCTGATAATATTTTGATTTATGTTTTCCAAAACCAAAAGAGTAAGTGAAAAATACATTAAAAATAATCTGTGATATCCACTAGATGGCAGAAGCCAACTTTTATAACTAGGAATAGAACCAAAAGTTTCCAGTTCAGGGAGCTTTTAATTAATATATAGGAGATTTAAGAACTGTAGTTTCTATGACTGTTCATTCTTTTATCGATTAGTAAATTACCCCTAATGACAAGTGACTTGGGCTTTTGAGTCGCTTAACTCTCTTCCACTTTGAAAGTAAGACTAGTTTTCTGTCCTCATCCCTGTCACTGTTAGATAAATCATTCCTCTACATCACAGGCTAGATGTGGAATAATTATGCTTTCTTCCGCAGCAATATCTGACACTCAGATGAGTACTGCCTAGACACATTTTCAAGTCCACGCTAAAATAATAGTAATAATAATAATAATAATGATGATGATGTTATCTTATAGCTGTGTAAGTTACTTAAGAGAACAATTTGTTTCTACTTTTTACTTTCAGGCTTGAATGCTTAAAGGTTCCAAGAGAGAGTTTAAGATATTAAAAGATGGAAACTATATCACCTTCCTCAATAGCCAATTCGAATCATGTTCCACTTTATAGATAAGTCAAGCTTTCCTGCTTCAATCTAAACCCATTTGTTTGCATTTTTCTTTTCAGCTGTTTAATTGTAATTTCATATAAATTTTAAAACTTCTACATTATATAATTATATCACTCTCTCTACCACAAAACTGTACCAATTTATTTAAACTTTCTTCATGAAATCTATTATTATAGATTGCATTCTTTTTTATCTTCCCTACATCTTCTCGTTTCATTATATGTTTTCTGAAATGTAATAAAAAAGATATATAATAATAAGAGACTGACTAACACAATAGAGGAAGTATAACATTCAGTAACTTATATATACATATCTTTTCAATATATCCTAGTTTTATACTGGCATTCCCCAAACATCTTAATTTTACAGCACTAATAAAATAGCCTAAATGGACAACTTCGGCTTCCAGAAGTTTTTCCATTATTTTAATGGTGGTGGTTTTGTCCTCAAATTCTTAAATAGGCTGAATTTCTTCAAAATTTGGTAGAAAATTTGAAGCATTAACTGAATTATTGAATGTCTTCTAGGATATCAGCCCGAGCAGAAGCAAGAGTCATTATATTTCTTTTTTATCCTTTGCCTGAATTTCTGTAAGCCCATGATTGATAGAAGTAAGTGCATAAAAAATAAACAAAAGGAAAGAGATCAACTTGATGCTGATTGACTCACCTCCTCTCAAGCCTGATAATGCTTTTAGGTATATATTTTTAATTATAGAAATCAGACTACAGGAAAGACAATGTACCTCTTGAAGAACGTTGCAAAATAGTAGGTATTGTAATATAGTAAGTTAGAGAGAGAAAGACTAAATGAAAACTTTATAAGTATATGATTCTTTCTCCAAAGGAAAGTAACAGATATTTTAGATATTTTGAAAGTAAAGTAAAAGAAGGTGAAAAAAACAATAAACTAGAGTAGTATGCGAATTTGAAGATAATAGAACCAATGTGTCAACCTTATGGAATCTGTTGACCATAAATTCTGATCACAGCATAATGCTGGGATACCAGTGTTCTGAAGGAACAGGAATATAATTACTAGAAAATTTAAAATTATATATGTGGCTCACATTATATTTTTATTGTATAATGCTGATCTGGACCTTGGACTTAAGGATTTACTACTACTTACTTGTTTCTTCTACAATGTGGAGCCAAGCCAATTCGGAATTCAGGTAGATATATAAAATAATTAGCTTTGGTATCCTACAAAAAAAATGGAAAAAAAGGAAAGAATAAGAGAATATATATATATATATATATATATATATAAATGACTTAACAGAGAGAATTAGACCTTGAAATAAAAAGCCAAAGACCAGCTCACCAGGGTGGCAATGAACACAATTCTCTAGACTGCTTACTCAAGGATGTAGTTTGCTTAGCATGCGCCTAAATAGCTCTCTGCAAAGCAAATGGACCAGTGCCTTTGTTAAACCAGTGATGGTAACAACAAACTCTTCTGTTAATGATTATATAGAGTTACTTCAAAATATGCAAATAGCTTTCAACACCATTAGAGCATTCAAAGCAGACAAACAATGTATCAACAAAGATCAGCAAAGGCAGTGGTTATAGCAACATTTAATATATTTCTAAACCTTAAGTTATCTAATGTGAACAACAATCACACATACCTATTATTTCCATTTTCAAAGCTCTTCAAAAATATCTAATAATAGATTTTTAAGCATTAAATTCTTCAGTGTATGGGCATCAGAGACCAGTATTTAGAATATGGACATTACACTCATGTCTTTCTTATCCTATTTTTTTCCTCTCCCTGTCTCTACTATTACAAGCAACTCAGTAAATTTCTAAGAAATTGTCATGAAATGACACAAAGGTTAGTAACATCTTCCAACTTATTTATAGAGCTTCGTAAGGTCTGGTCGTTGTAATTTTACCAATGCCTACCAAATCACTTATTCTTTCTGAGTCACAATTTCTTCAATGATAAGAAAGAGGAACATAGTATTGGTATGTTATAATGATTATATCATGCACTGAAATCCCTAAGGGAAAAGTTCTATAGAAGTATCCAAGTTATATGCAAATATAGTTAGCAATCACTGAATTAAAAAATCAAAAGCTTATATACATTTAATAGCATCCTGACAAAAAGTTACTTGAAAAAATATTCACAAAAGTGGATCCATTAAAAAAGGCACTGGAACTTTGATTCGGCTTGTATTAAGCTAGTTAATTGTAAGAATATTCTGTCAATGAAATAAAAACATGGTGGATAAAATTTACTTTTTTTTTTCTGTTTCATTTGGACAAGGATAAGATAAATGGTATTCATCATTTGAGGCTATAAAAACAATTTAAAATGATTTGGTATTTCAAAATTGGACTTAAAATTTTTCATACTTGAAATAGAACATTGCTTGAGGAAGAAGAAATAGAAGAATATGATGAGAAGTAATATTTATTGAGGACCTATTATGCAATAGGCACTGTGCAAAGGTACTTTATATACATTAATTCATTTAATCTTCACAACTGTTCATTAATTCAACTAATATCTATTGAGCACATACATCGCACCATGAGCTGGATACATTGCTGATCTATTGGGGAAGGGGATAAGAGAGTGAGAAAGAGAGAGAGAGAGAGAGAGAACTTGTGAAAACTTATGATCCATGGGGATACATACAGACATTATTACAATAATTACAAACAAAAATGTAAAATTACAAGTGTAACAAATGCTGTGAAGGAGTATATGATGCTATGAGAGCTGATAAGAATTGATTAAATTAGGGTGAGGAGATCAGTGAAGGCTCTCCTAAAGTAGTGATGTACTGTAGTGAGATCTGAAGAGAGACCAGGAGTTAATCAGGTGAGGGAGACAGGAAGAAGGAAGGGCATATACAGAGGTCCTGTAGATGGATGAAGCATAGCACATTATAGAAACTAAAAGAAGGTCAGTGTGGCTGGAGTGTAAAAATCACAAGGGTGTATGGTATAAGATGTGACTTTAGAAGTATGAGATCCATATAGGGCATGGTAGTCCATATTAAGGAATTTATTCTAAGAGTAATGGGAAGTTATTGATGAATTTTAGCAAGTGGGAGAGATGGGAGAATGGAGTGAGGTGAAGTAGTGGTGATATGATCAAATTTTCATTTTTAATAAAAGATCACTCTTATTAGAGTGGTAGACAGATTAGAAAGTAGCAAAAGTGGATTTAGAAAGACAGGTTAAAAGGTTATTAAAATTGTTCAGGTGGAAATTGATAATAGCTTAGACTTGGGTGGAGGCAGTGACAATGGAGGGAAATTAATAAATTTATTATTATTATTATTATTTATGGCTACAGCACCTGGTCTTCCTAGGTGTTCTCCCACTCAAGTACTAACCAGGACTGACCCTGCTTAGCTTCTGAGATCAGATATCGGGCTTGTTCAGGGTGGCATGGCCGTAGACCGTGGACCGTGGCTCCACTGGGGCGTGAACCCAGGACCTTCTGCATGTAAAACAGATGTGCTAACCGCTACACTATGGAACCATGTCCAAGAAGTTAACGAATTTAAAAGGTATTTAGGAGATAATATTGGCCAGACTTAATATGAGTAACTATAGGAGTTGAGAGAGTGGAAGTTTGAGGATGACTTCTTAGAGGAAAATCACTGGAAGGAAACACAGTTTTGAGGATGGCAAGATCATAATTTTTGTTTTATACACATTGAATGAGAAGTGCTTTTGAGATATCCTAATGGAGAGATCAATTGAATTTATGGATCTTTGAACTCAGAAGAGAATTTCAGGGTGTAGACATAAATATGTGGTGTGTGTTACTTGAAGCCTTTGACACAGGTAAAACAATCTAGAATAAGAGTATAGAATGAGAAGAAAGCCTAGAGCTGATCCCTGAAGAACTCCAACTTTTAATGATCTAGGAGAGTAGGAAAATCTTGCAAAAGACAGAGCAGGAGTGGCACGAGTGGTAGGACATGTGAGAGGACAACCAGGAGAGGTCAAATAAGATAAGGTTTGAAAATATCTGTTGGACTTAGTCACACGGAAGCTCATGGTAACCTTATCAAAGTTTCTTCCAATGGAGAAGGGAAGGTGAGAGATTTTGGAGACACGGAGGAGTGAGATAATGAGGACAGCAAGTATAATGAACACTATCAAGAATTTTGGCTGTGAAAGACTTAGAGAGTTAAGGTCAAAGCAGAAGATTTCTTTTGAGCTCCAGACTTGCTCTCTCCACTGGGATAAATTAATGACACCTTACATTCAACATATTCAACAACGAACTTGTGATCTTGTCCCTTCTCCACAAAAAACAAAACAAACTAAAGCCAAATACCTCCAAAACACCCCTAAACAACAACAAACAATAAGAACAACAACTAGTCTTAGAGTGCTTTCAAAATCACTTAAAGGTGCCTCATTTACCTATCTTTTATTTAAATGGAAAGACTTTAGCACATTTAAGTCTATGAAATGAATCTGGTTGAGAGGGAGAGGATCAATATATAAGAGAGAGAAGGATGAAAACACTTAGCAAATATTATTACCTGCCTTGAGAAAATGAAGAAAATGATTCTCAGAGAAATTAAATAACTTGCCCAGTCTCTTGAAGCTAATAACTTAAAAGACCCTGGATTACAAACCAGGTATTTTTGTTTCAAAACCATTCATTACAACGACATTTCTGTAAATTATTTTCTAGCAAAAAATAACATCTAGTGATCTATTTCCTAACATTAGATATTGTGAACATCCCTTTATTTGTCAGAAATTCACTCCCTAATACTAATACGAAGATTAAGGACTATTCTAACTTAACGATAATAGGTTGATATTCTTTTCTTCCTGGTACACTTACATTCAGGTGTGAGAACCAGTAGAGAGTTGACTGTTTCAAAACAAACCAGTATCTTTTCCAATTAAAAAAGGAGAGTCCTCTAGCGTGTCTTTTTTTTCCACAGCCATCCCTCACATTTCCCATGGCCCAATTCAGTACAGGCCATTGCACAAAATCAAATTCTAGACCAAATAAATTGGTTTTCCTCAGAGAAAAATGAGGGCAAGACCCTTCTAAACATAGGCACTGCAAAAACAAACATAGGAATAAAAAGTTAATTTGGATACCATAGCAATTTAGGTTTTAAATTATCATAACATTTCACAAGTTTACAATAATTCAACAATCCTTCAATATTCAAAAAATTTTTTCTTCTCACTACAAATGGCAATATCTTTACCTATTATTTACTGTGGCCATTCGTATTGCTTATTTTAACAATCTTTTAGCCATTTATTTCCTATTGGTCTTTTAATCTTTATCTAACTGATATATTAAGGATATTAATCTTTTGTCTGTCATATATATTGCAGATAATTTTCCACAAATATCTTCTCTTTTACTTTTATTGATGGTATTTTGTATGTACATAAGTTTTAACTATTTAGTTACAAGCATTACTATTTTATGTTTTCTGCTTTTAGCAGCATCATACTTAGAAGTGTTTATTTTTTTTCATTCAAATCATTAATACATTTGGAATTATTTTTTGTATGTGATATAATATGGTGATCTAGGCATATTTCTCCTTTCCGAACTTTTTGATGGTTGCCCCAAACTATCTATTAAATAATCTATATTTTCCCTATTAATTTTAAATATAACCTTTATTATATGCTAAATTATTTTTATAATAGTTTATGGATTTTCTAATTTGTATCATTTAAATGTTCATATATTTTTGTTTTTGCTAGTATAGAATAATATACTAATTATTATACATTTAGAGTATATTTCAGGATTTATTAGGTTAGATTCCCTTCTAATTAATTTTAGAATTTTTTTATAGATGTTTCTGATGCTTCCCCCCAATTCCAAATAAACCTTTAGAGTTAGAGTTAACTTCCAAACAAATCCCATTAAACTTTTGATTGACTTAGCATTATATTTTACATTAATTTGAAGAAATTTGTCATATTTACAACATAGAGTATGCTAAGGCAAGCACATGGCCATGTAACATTTCACAGGCTTCTTTTGTTCCTCTCTGAAAAACTTTGCATTTCCCCCAGGTATGACTTACACAATTCATATTAAGTTTATTCTTATGTATTTTATAATTATTGGTATTTTAGAAAAAATTTTCTATTTCCTGGCTATTATTTTATTATTATTATATAATGAATACCATAAGTGGTTTTAATCCAAATACTTTGAGTTCTCTTATTGTATGTGTAGGTAAATAGCTTAAAACCACAAAGCTCTACCTAAAATTTAAATGTTATGATTTAAGTGAAAATAATAGCTATTGGACACAAATCAACCTTTATCTGTGAACAAGAAGTAAACAAGATTTTAAGAACATGTTGAGAGCATAGTTATGCTCCTTTTTCATCCTTTCAAAACATCTCAATATAATAAACATGAAAATTTGGTCTCAAAGTACTTATATGTACTGAGTTGTTCCCCAATGCGTATATTACTTTTCCTTAAAATTTCAAGGTAAATTTATTTATAATATTAAATGTTTTCCTTTAAAATCAGTTTATATTATTGTAGTAATTATAATTACCTTACAGCTGTATAGCATTATAAATTTATAGTTGAATTTTTAAAAACTCATCACTCCAGGATCCAGCTTATAATGGTTACGCTAATTACCAAATTACTATTGCTTTACTCTGGTCAATTTTATAATATTCTGTACTCTCACAGGGTTCTATGCATATGAATAAGTTCTCTGGAAGGTTTTAGTTGAATTTTCCCTCAAGTCATTTTTATTTGAAGAGTTTATGCTCAAAGTACGCCTCTTCACAAAGTCAAATAAAGCTATACATTTTTTTATAGTAAGCTACTTCTTAAGAATGTATTACAAAAGCAAATAATTTTTCTTAGAATTCTGAAACCATGGTATTGCTTGCACATAGATCACTCTTTCCTTGTGTGAGTTCACGCAAATATAAATATGTGAAGAGGGTATGGCCTCTAAGATTGTAGTAATTTTGCAAAATTACTTCCTCAGATTATGGTCACTATCATTTCTTTCTACTGTAGAAAAAAGGTTTTTGCAGATAAACCCTTCTTTAGAATGTTAGAACTACATAAATTTTAAGCTAGAAGAGATTTTAGAGGCTATTCAGCTCCATTCTTTGAATTACTTATAGAAAAAATAAAGCCAACAGAAGTCAAGTGACATGTGCAATGTCTTCGTTAGTTGGTGAAAGAGCTTGACAGAGAATTTAGCTCTCCCATTATATTAGCTGCCTATCCCCAGTGAGATTGCTTAGAATTCTTTTTAAGAATCGGTATTGGTTTCAAATTAAAGATGAACGTTCTAATGGTTTATTAAAATGTCACCTTTAAAATCCAGGCTTAAATCTATTAAATTTTTGAATTTCTGCACTACCCCTTACTTTGGTATGCTGTGTTCTTTTAATATACTACTGGAATCAATTTGCTATGATATATTTCAAAATTTTACATTTATATTCATAATCGATCATGCTGGTAGTTTCTTTCTTGTTTTGTTTTTGGTCGCAAGGTTGTGCTAGTTCAAAAAAGTTTATACAGCATTAGAATAACATATTAAAATGTGAGAAAATATGGTTCATAAAAACTTTGTGCCAGCCTCTTTTTTAGGAGGCATTTTTGGTCTTTTATATTTTTCATGGAAACTTTCTATTTTATTGTATTTGAAATTTTTATTAATAACAACAAGAAAAATAAACATACTAGCAATAAAACCTAAAATTTTTCTGCCATACACCCATCACCAGTAGCCACATTACACATAAGTAAGCATTATCAACTATTTCTGCTTTTAGCTCTTTTTGTGGTTGTCTTCATACTCTAATATGATTTGTCTCTAGCCTTTATCTATCAGCTTCATACATGAACAATTGATTTTTAATTTTGCTAAAAGAAAATCATAACACTTGCATTACTTTCTCTCCCTTTATCACTTCTCCCAATTTTTGTTAGAGGTTGCTTTTTCTCCTAAATACATCGTTTTTAGACAGTCATCTATTCCTACCTTGAAGTTTTGTAAACTTTTGGTATATTCAGGATATACATCGAACCAACAATTTAACCATTAATGTTAAAATAATAAAAAAATAAAACTATAGTTTATATTTCATCATCATCATCATCATCATCATCTTTATTTATACAGATTAGTGAGAAGGTATATTTGACTTGCAACGTTTCACCAAAATACTTATATATAACTTAACTACTCATGTTATTAATCTGAGCCACATGTCAAGTTACACATATAGTTTACTGGATAAAGTGAAAATCTTGTTTGTGTATATGAAGTTAGATCTACTTGTATTTAAATAGATTAATAGGATATTTAGCTATATAGCTCTTAATATCACATAAACTTTGGGTGGCTAAAACAAATTTTATATTTGAATTTAAGGTTTTACTATTTTTAAAGAACTATAGGAAAGTACAATTTTTAAAAATGAAATGGAAGTAATTTTTTGCATTATGATATCTACTTTCATTTTTCCAGATATTTCTGCATGTCAATGTTAGCAGTCCCATTTTATTTACTTTTGGAAAGATAAAATTTTAAATGATCAATTATTAACAATACTTGTAAAGTTTTCATAGTTTGTCATACATTACACTTTCATATTCATCGTCTTATCTGATCATCCAAAAATCTTACAAAGTATGTATAACAGATAATTAATCCCACTTTATAGATGAGAAAATAACTTCAGAATGATGTAGTGATTTATCCAAGATGACAAAGCAGAGAGAGCTATGTCTTAGATCAATATTTCTTGGTCCTTAGTTCAGTGATCTTTCCAGGTTAACATACTATAGGAAACAATATTCATAATGCATCTGGTATTATGCCTGACTCAGAATTGATGCTCAATAAATGATAGCAATTATAGTTATTATTATATAAAACTATAGCAGTCAATAATAATAAAAAAAAGTCAAAACATGTCTCCATGTATCAAGATAGAGAGCCCAAATATGGAATTGATATTTTAAGTGATTATCGAATCTTTAAACAACATATATGCATAGATTTCAGTATACCATTATTCTGACATTTTGAGGGCTCTCAGACTAAGTGGCTGTTCCTTGTCCCTTCTGGAATATCTAAATCAGAATATTCGTGTCATGGAACTCTTCAAAGTCTGTTCAAGTTTGTGAACTCATTTTCAGAATAATTATTTTTAAAATGCATAAAATAAAATACATAGGACTACAAAGGAAATCAGTTATATTGAAATACAGTTTTCAGAATAATGAAAAATAATTTACAATTAAATAAAATAGAAACAGGTCTAGTAATTACTGTAAATTTGAAGTAGATATTAGTATACATTATTTGGTTCCAGTGTGGTAAGCATCTCACAGGGAGGGAGTAGAAAGGCCTCCAGTGCTAAGTCAAATACTCCAGCACAGTTTACCAGTGAGAATGAATGTATGAAGTTAGAGATATACTGGGGACTTGCCCATTATTAATAAAGTAGTGCTTTTTTCCTACTTGTTTTTTTTTTTTCTTTTTTTTTCTGTACATAGAGCTTCTTTAGTCCCGTAGTTCTAAGTCGGGAGTGATTTTTTTTTTCCCTCCAGGAGCATTTGGCATTATCTGGAGACATGTTTGGTCATCATAACTTGAGTGGCACTTAGGTAGAGGACAAGGATGTTGCTAAAACACTTCACAATGCACAGGACAGCCCCTCACAACAAATAATTATTTGGCCTAAAATGTCAATAGTGCCAAGGTTGAGAAATTTCACTTTAGTTGAGGACTATAAAGGTGAGGACAGAGTGATAGAATTGCACAAGTACATTCAAGCCCTCAATAGCAGCCATTTTTCATTTTGTAATTAGCTTAAAGTAGAGACATCTATTTCTGGTTCTGATTCTGTGAGAAATTCTATAATTTATTTTTAATGTTATAGACTGTACATAATTACTTCTATGAGAGATTTAAAAATATCATGGATGTTTATCACTCCTAATTGTACAGGCTGTCTATGAGATACCAAAGAAATTGGTTGACTGGATTTTTCATTATATGGGTAGACTGTTTTGACATTTTATAGAGACAAGGATAAACTGAGAATGTGACAAAAGACTTCAGAAGCGAAAGGAAATATTGATTTTAGTTTCTACTTTTATTTATTTTTTTATTAAATTTATTGGGGTAACATTAGTTAATAATATTATATATTTCAAATATATGATGCTATAATACATCATCTGTATATTGCATTGTGTGTTCACTACCCAAAGTCAAATCTCTTCTGTGACTATATATTTGACTCCCTCCACCTTTTCCCTATGGTAGCAACTATACTGTTGTCTGTGTCTATGAGGTTTCGTCTGACCTAAAAATAAGACCTGAAACAATACAATTCATAGAAGAAAACATAGTTACTGAATTTATGGACCTTAGTCTTAGAGAAGATTTTATGTATTTGACCCCAAAGGCAGGAGAAGTAAAAGCAAAATAAATGAATGAGACTATATCAAACTAAAAAGCTTTTGCACAGCAAAAGAAAATATCAACAAAACAAAGAGGGAGTCAACTGAATAGGAGAAAGTATTTGCAAACAAAACCTATGATAAGGATTTGGGGGGATCGTTTTATGAACATTATAAATGTCTAACCAATGTACTGTATACTTGAAACTAATTTAAATAAATAAATTTATAAATAAATAAACAAAAGCTTAAACAAATGAAAAATAAAAAACCTCCAATAAGGAGTTAATATCCAAAATATATAAAGAACTCATACACCTTAACAATTTTAAAAAATCCAATTAAAAAAAAGAGCAGAGGACCTGAACAGACACTTCTCCTTAAAAAATATACAAATGGACAATGGAAAAATGAAAAGATACTCAACTTCATTAGCTATTAGGGAAAAGCAAATCAAAACCACAATGAGATACTACCTCACACCTGTTAGAATGGCTCTCATCAACAGTACAAGTAATGAGTGTTGGAAAAGTTGTGGGGGTAAAGGAACTCTCACATATTGCTGGTGGAAATGTAAATTGGTACATCCACCATGGAAAATAGTATGGAGGTTCCTCAAAAATCTAAGAATAGAATGACCATATGACCCAGCAATCCCTCTTCTGGGTATTTACCCCCCAAAAAACTTGAAAACATTTATGTGTAAAGGTATGTGCACCCCGATGTTCATTGCAGCATTATTATTCATGGAAACAAAGAAAAACTCATAGACACAGACAACAGTTTAGTGGTTGGTTACCAGAGGGAAAAGGGAGAGGGAGAGGTAGATTAGGGTAAAGGGGGTCAAATATATGGTGACAGAAGATTTAACTTTGGATGATGAACACACAATGCAATATTAGTTGATGTATTACCAAATTGTACACTTTAAGCCTATATAATTTTATTAACTAATGTCACCCTGATAGATTTAATAAAAAATAAATAAAAAACAAATAATGAAAAAACAAAATATAGTTTCTACTTTTAGAGTACAGGACTTTTCTTTCAAAATATTACAGAAAAAATGAAGATATCTCATTTGGAGATTTAAGTCACTTATTTTATCAAAAAATTTAATTTATTTTAAAATAATTTCCCTAGAAGACACCCAGAGAGGTTTAATTTGCAATTATAAAATTAAAATGAATACCACTTAAATTTTAGAAACTAAGTCTATTAAAATTTTTAATGGAAACATGACTTAAATAAATTTTTTTAGGAGTTAGATTTACTATTTCTCTTTAATTTTTAAAAGTATAATATAATTGACTAGATATATTATACCAAGGCAGAGACAGCCTAAAGTACTATATATACATTTTAAACTGAGAGATTCAAGGAGTTTCATTAAAATTTTCACATCTGATGTTGATCTTTCATTAGATGTAATACATTTCTACAGCAATCTTAATTAGTATTAAAAAATAAATGATTTAAGGAAAATTTATAAGTCCTGAGACTAAAAAGCATCTATATTATAAGAGATCAGGCTTTAAGTAGTTAGAAGTATCATTTTGAATTTTACTAATATGATAATAGTATGAACAGTGGTTCAAGAAAAGTGCTTCATCTGGAATTAAAAGATTCTGGTTTTAGTACTAGTATTATTTCTAACTTGCTGTGTGAGCTTCCATATAGTTCATAACTTTCTTGGTCCATACTCAAGTTGCTCCTCTGTAGGAAGCGAGTTTTAATTATAATATTAAGGACCTAGAATATAATCCCTGGCGAAGTAGATTTTTGTTTAAGCAATGTTGTAGAACAGTTACTAAAACAGGACAGAAAAAAATAGCTTTACTTACTTCTTGGGTTAGTTTTAGATAAAAATGTGAAGGAGCTTTTCCATTCTTTGCCTTCCTTTCACTCACAATAAATCACCTTTCCATCTGTAGTATTCACGATCCTTCTTTATTTTTCCTTCTCTGCTCAAACACACACCAGATATGTTCTAACACTGTACCTTTATAAAATGTTCTTTCTCATAGGACAATAGTATCCCCTGGCATTTTTCAAAAGCTAACATAACTCAATTAAGTTCAACTGAAAAGTCATCTCTTTTCTTAACTTTAATCTTGACTTGGGTGTAGGGCTGGGGACATTTTTTGAAAACTCGAAGTGTCAAATTTAAGTCTCCTCTAAATTCTGGTGGCAGCATTTTAAGAACAGAGCATGCTGACTTCTTGGCACCCCAACAATTTTACTATGTAAAACAGGTGCTTGCTTTAAGGATAATCTTCTTTTACTTCATGGACCTGATATGTCAATAAGAATGAAATTCCGTGGATTTGAAAGTGCTTTGAAAAATTAAAAGCTATAATATCCCCAAATTTGTATCATGCTCATGTTCCTGAGCCTGTCATATTTAGGCTTCTATAACATACCCCTTCTTCAGCCAATCTTGATTCCCTTTACATACCAGTGGAAAAGTGGCATTCTTGTCAGGACAGTTTCCTTATTGTCATCCCATCCACTAACCCTACTACAGCATGCTCATTTCTACTTCTCTGCCTCCTGAGATCCCTTATAGTCATTGTTCTTCCCCCCAAATCCTATCAGTTAAAGGTTTTTTGGTTTTTGTTTGTCTTTTTCAGCCTCAGGTCTATATCAAATGGCATCCTTTAACCTCTGTAATATCCATTTTAACTCTAGGTTTGAATTTCTAATGTTAGGACTCCTAAAGAAGATGTTTTCTTTTTGTTATGCCAATAAGTGCATGAGAGTAGTAGGCCATTATGCAAATAAATAGACTTAATAGGCACGGCTAACATATAAACATAAATTAGCATGCTTTTAAGGTAGTTTCTTTACAATCTCCATTCTTGTCTAACATTAATGGCTCTACCAGAGTATAGTAAACATATTTTTTTCTTAATGCTTAGCACATAGTGGTACTCAATGTTTCTTGCATTGAATTTATTCCACAAGATGAGTTTTATATATTCATAAAAGAATGATATCTACAGAATTGCCATCCTTCTGTGTTTAGAAAAGTAGATATTATTAATTTTTCAGTCTGAGAAACTTCAGTTGATGTTAATCAATATTTATTGAATGTCTGTGGACAAGCAGTGTAGTGGTTATAAAGATCAATAAAGTTTATTTATCTTGCCAATATCTATATTTTGATCCATCAGATCTGAGATCTATTTGGATGTCTGAGACTATTTAGTTCAATCACCTCATTGCATATGTAGAGACTAAGGTTTGGAGAGATCGATTGCTTTGTCCAAGGTAATATACCTTATTGGTAACAAAATCAGCTCTAGAACTTGTGTTCCCTGAATCCAGGCCAGTATTCTTTCTCCTGTACCATGCTATTGCTTGATATTAGGCTTAGATGTGACAAAGGCAAACATTTATCTCTGACACATTTTTTTTCCCTGGTTATTTTGAGGCTTTGCTAGAGACTTATCTAGGAGCTAAATATCAAGACTTACTTGGGCTGAAATGTGTATAAGGAGGGTTTCTACAGGATAAAGGGGAATTGTCTGTGTAAAATGTATGAATGTCTGTGACCTCACACACAATGTTCTACCTCCTCCCATATAATCTGCAGAAAATATATCTCAGCAAGAGGAAGATGTCTTCTCAGTTTAATAATTTAAAACAAAAGTCAAAAAAAATACTTTAATACTTCACACCATATTCAGAAATGAATATACAGTTATCCTGTTTTCATCTCTTCTGTACCTCTTCACCAAAGATATGTTTACAAACTTAATAGAAAACAGTATGTTCAATAGTTTTGGATAGAGCATAGTGAATGTATCATTAGGAATATTATCACTAAGATCACTACTTACCCAAGAGGACTAGAAGAACAATGATTGAATTCATCGAATATTAAACAAAATTTATCAGTACTGTTGAGGGAACTAAAATGAGGCCTCCTTTAAAGTATCAGATTATACCTTCCATATATCACAAAAACAAAATGCAATGCATCTTTTGGATGGGCAGAGTGAGTTTCATTAAATAGTAAAAATTCTTAGAGCTCCTAAATGTGATCTTGGCTAAAAAATAGTTATTTGGATTTCCTTTATCTCTTTCCATTTGTGTTGCTGTGTGTTTGGAGAAAAAAATGAGATTACTGCATATTTAATTTTCATTGCTTTATTATTTTAATACCATATTTTACACATGCAAAATTGGATTAACTATATAAGTCTCTAGTATCTTACATTTCTGACTTATTAATTACATAGAAACAAATATATTTTTAGTTAACTCTCCTTGGAGTTTACATTTAAGAAAATACTTTTTGTGTTCCTGTTTTATAAATACAGTTCCTAAATATTTGGTAAAGTAAATTGATAAATATTTTCTACTAGCTGAATTATTATTTTTTTAAAGCCCTGATACTCTCCTCTCCCCAATTAATTTACAATAAGAACTACACCAACAGGCAGAGATGTTTAAAGACAGAAGGCCCTGGTTTCACTAAAACAAAGACTGAGATGTAGAAATTTATTTAGGCATATAAGATATACATAAAAGAGATATCTAAAAGGTTTTCAAATCACAAACAAAAAGTTAAATTAAGTTAAAAGAGAATTGGAGCCATAGTTTGACTTTATTAATTGATTGAACAAATATTTTTTAATGTCTAAATGTGCCAGACACTATGTGAAGTGCTGGAGACACAGTGGCAAACAAGATAATGCTTCTGCTCTCAGGCTTTTAAGTTTAAGAGGAAAGAAACAATAAACAAGTAAATATGTATAATTTCAGGTTATGACAAATATTGACTTTTTTATCTGGTGTTTTTCTTCCTAAATTAGATACTCTGGTGCTAGTAGTTTTCAAATTGAACACTTCCAATGGAAAGAAATTATCTCATTAAACCATTCAGGATTCCTTCACTTTATTCATAACCAATACTCAAAATGATGTTCCATCAGAAGTACCATGTCCAGTCAGTGCCCCAAATTCTGTTCTCAGAATTCCCCACTAAATAAAGTATGATCTACTAATTCATATCTGTTGATGGCAGGTAATGGATGTGTATGTTACCCTTTCCAAAGTTTAGTTAATGTGTCTAGTGTCTTAACCCCAGTGAATAAAGGTTTCAGGTGCTTTCTCTCCTCTTTCCCCATATCTCTCTCTTTTTTTCTCTCTTCTTATTCTTTCCTTAGAGCTCACCTCAAAAAAAAAAAACAAAAAACATTTATTGAAGGCCAGCCTCATACAATGAAGGATAAAGGTATAACTAACTTGTTATTACTGATTTCTATCTTTCATATTTATTCAAATTATTATTCAGTTCTCACTATATGAGACTGATAGTATGTGATCCAGAAAGTTTGTCATTCTCTCATGCAAGTATACTTTGCTGAAATATTTTACATAGAAGTTCTATCCTTTATCAATATTCGCTTGTTGACTAATATATTTTTAGTTATCTTGGTACCATGATGATATCTAATTAAAAAAAAAAAGAACAAATATTTCTTAACTCACAATAGTGTTATATGTAGTATAGTTTATTTTTGTTGCATTAGGGAGTTACAAATTAAATTAGGTTTAAGAAAAATGAAAAGTCAGACCATTTACTTTAGTTAAAATAAAGCTAAATTTTCCAGAGACATCAGTAAGATTCTGCATGATAAATAGATATATTTATATACACTCAAGTAGAAAATAGCAAACATATACTTTTTTCAGTTTATAATTCCATTGCTGGTTTTGGAAATGCTGTCTCTAAGGTCTTTAAGTGTTGAACAGGTTCATTCTTAGCTAGGCTTTTTTGGCCTAACTTCCTTGGTTTCTTCATTGTTGAGATATAAAAGTGAATAAGTTAACTAGAAGAATGTTTATGGACAGCCAAATATATCTAAAACAACCGACTTCAAAGTGACAACATTTGTTTTAATACTGTGCTCCTTTAATTTAAAAAGTGGGTTATCTAAAGATTGTTGCTAATACTAAATGCATTGGGTTGAGCATTTTTTCTTTCATATTAAATGAATCCAAAAAACATTAATTATTTGTGAAAATTTTTTCCTGTAAAAGATTAAAATGAAAGCAGAATTTGAGCCATCTGTTGGAAATAGTTGAAAAACTGATGAAAGAATATTAGAATGAGAAATCACCAAAGTCAAAATTAAAGTTATATTAAGAAAAATTTTTAAATTAGCTTTTCCTAATATAGATACTTTTTTAGTAAAATGGAAATTTGGTGATTGCATATTTAGTATGTAAGCATTGGAACATTTTACTCCTTGGTTAAAAATCATCTTCCCACTCCCTTCAGGTATTCTTAGAGTACTCATGATATCATCTTATTCTAATTAAAACCTAATCTCAGGAAAAGATCTGATAGGTTCACCACACATAAGTATAACTGGAAGAAGTTTAATTTACCATTTAGTGGGTTTATTTGCATTTTTCTTGAAAGACACAATCTCAAACTTAAGGAGAGAATTTGAATTAGAAATCAAAAGATTAGTATCAAGAAACCATTAGGGAAAGTATTTGAGGGGACCAGTATATAAAGTCAGTTCTTTTTACTTTAGAATCTGTAGAGACCGAATATACCAATGGACACTGGCAAAGGCTATATATAAAAACAGAACTCCGATCCACAACCTCTGCAGCAACTAGTCCAGGAAGCCAAACTACAATCTCTGAGCAATTGGCACAGAATGATCGACTGGTCAATGATTGCACATAGTATACATCACAGAATCATTTTACTAGATGAATTGTTCCTTCCATGTAGTTTCTTTTGTGTTTTTAGTATACACACACGTGTATATGTATCTATATACATATATCTATATGTATACATATATATATAATTTCTCACATTCTTTTATTTTGCTTTCTGAGAAACAAACTAATGAAAAACTCTCATCTCTTGATAAAAATATGATTAAGAGTAACAATTACAGATCAAAATTCAAATAATCACTGGTTAATCAAGTTTCTTATATTTCTGAAAACAAATGGACAGAATATTCTTTGTGAATGTAGTCTGAATACTAACTTAGTACACTATTTGGGGGCAGGTAGAGATAATAAACAAACCCCAGCATGATCTAGTGATGTATAGAAATACTGGGGAAGTTTTAACCTTTCTCTGAAGACTTCTGGCCTTGCAAATATTGCCTTCTTTTCTTTCATATCTAGTAGTTTCAATACTTATGTGTCTATTTTAAAACATAATAACAAAAATTCACTCAAGGCTCTTTTCAGCTCATATTCAGCTGATAGGTTGGAAATTGATTTTCAAAGGACTGGACAATGATATTCAATATTATTAGAGCAATCTGACAAAATGTTGATTTGTTTATTAATATTTTAATGCTTATATGTATGGCCTGAATTTGGACACCAAGATTCTTAGAGTTTAAAGTCCCTTATCTTTTTAGTTCATATTTTAACTATTAAAATATTTTCATATTTCCGATAGATTTTATTCTACATGTCCAGATTTACATCTTTTTATTCTCATTGAAATCAAGAACAAACTTTTTATTAAGCTAGAACTTGATGTGGTAGATTGCATTAGGATTATATATTATGGTGCAAATGGCCACCAAAGATAAAATACTTTAAATGTTTTGCCAATAGATTATCTTTATTGGGTGCCCCTTGAACAAGAAATATACTGAATATATTGAGCTAAAGTTCATGTTGAAAGATTCAGTCTGATAAAAATAGAGGCATTAATCCTTAGTAATCCCTTAGGGAAGATCTGTGTGACAAACAGCAAGCTTGAAAAATAAATATTAAAGGTTAATTTTGAGCTCAATATATTTATCTTTAGAAATTTGCCTGAATATTTCTTTGTAGACTCACTCTTTCAGACCATCTATGTTTGTTTTCTACGTATAAGTGGCTTGCTCTTGTTTTCAAAATAAATTTTTTTGTTCTTTTAAGCTGCTGGAAAACATTTGTAAATCTATACTACCTTGTTTGATTCATTCACTTTTATTCATATCACAGTGATTTTAACTGAATTTAGTCACAACAAACCGATCTGAAAACACGATCACACGGCTCATTTGAACTTGTTATTAGTGAAATGCAATGTTGTCCAAGTTGTCCAGTCTCAGTTTAGACCTAGTATCACCTTTCACATGTCATTTCATACCCCAGAAGGAACTGAAATAAATCACACCTGTCTTTCATCTTGATTTTGTAAATTACTAAACATTTGCAATTCCAAAAAACAAGGTTCCCAAGAAAATGTATTTCTTTACTTGAGGCATGTAGTACAGATTGGAAATGTGAAACGTTATATGACCCAGTAGTCAGAAATCAGAGTGGTAAAATGGTCACTGCTTCTGAAGCATGTGATTATCATCATGTCATTATGCATGTTAACATCTGGACTTTAATTGGTTGCAGAGCTAAGGTCAGTACTTTGTGTATATTCAAGCACAGTTCATTGCTTCAAAAAAAATTACTGAAGAAAAATATTCTCAACTAACTTAACTAAGTGACAGAGGATAAAACATTGAAAAAGCAAAGCATATTTTAGAACCAGGTATGAAACTGTATCATTGAAGAATGAGTTGAATTTAAGCATTGAGAATTTGGTATTTAATTATTCTCTACCACTAATGATAACCTAAATATTGAGTATGAGGTTACATAAATATATTATAAAAATGGAGTGCTCTACTCTTTATAATAATTTAAATGAAATATAAATAAGTTCAAAATTTTTTAAAAGAGCATAATTATTTTCCAGGTAGGCTTTCATTTACTTTGACTTGATTATTTGAACTAAAAGTGCTGAATGGCTTTCTAGGCACATGAATCCCATATGTTCCAGAAGTGAAGATATGTCCAGATGTCTTAAGGCCATCAGAAGGAAGGAGCCCAAATATCCAGAAGATAAATTACCTGGGCAGCACGCTAGTCTAAGGGTCCTACATTGTGCTGGTCAAACAATATTGGTGGCTCTTGAGCTGAGCTACTAGTATGCTAACATTAACCTAAACACTTATAAATGAAAATGTCCATAAGTAGGTACAAGCATCAAAAAATCAAGGAAAACCAACACCAAAATCCAGAAGTAATTCTTAAAAGAAAAAAAAAATAACTTATAAAGTAAAAGGAAAACTAATACAAAATCAATTTAATTAATTTTCTCAGAGAGATTTAAGAGGATTTTGTATCTATTAAATTCTGTCTTTTCCTGACCATCAAAGTCCAGAATGCTATGAAATTGTACTTGAAAATTAAAAATATGATCATTAAAATGAAAATTTATATAGGTGGGATATAAATAGCAAAATGTGTGGATTAGATAATCAAATTAGTATGGTAGGCGTTCAAGGCAAAGGATTTTCCCAAAATAACACCAAAGAAAACGGTAAGGGAATCAAGTGACATCAGAAACATGGTGGAGTGAGGGAAGTCCCCAGATCTCTCCCCTTGAAACAACAATAAGCTGAACATCTAAAACTTAACAAAAAACAGCCAAACTGCACACCAGCATGTCTGAGTGTGGGATCTGTGTATAAGAGCTACCACAGGTCAGAACCCCGGGAGTCAGGCGGTAGATTGGGAGAAACAAAGAAGCTACCTCTAACAGCCGGAGCTCCCTGTAGGAGGAGGGGAGAGGGGAGAAGGTGTGGCGAGTTCCCTGTACAGTCCTGCCTGGGAGAGCTGTGAGCTTCACGCGGCTGGCACCAGTGCCCAGGCATCAGGGAAGAAAGCAGAGAAGCGAGGATGGCAGAGAAACACCAGTTGATTATTACCAGTTGCAGTTGCAAAATGCGAGGCCGAGCCACAGTCCTCATCCCCCAACCCAGAGGGCCCATCCCCACATGTGTTCTGAAATCGAACACCGTGGAGCTCCAGGGGAATTTAAGCAAACGCTACCAGAAATGTCACTAACACTGACGGGGACTGAGACTGAGGATAGCGAGAGTGATTGAATATCTATAAGGGAGAAAAAAAGTCATTATTAAGACTTTATATAAAGCAAGGATCCTAGATGCTTAGATGCCACCTACTGGAAACCAAAAGAAAAACGCCTTATTTGCAACAGCTAAAGAGAGCCCTTTATATAATAAATCTTCTTTCAGGAAAAAAAAAAAAAAAGCAAAATACACTTCCATTACTTCCCAGGAAGAGAAATATTCTATTAAACATCATGAACAACCAAGGTAACAAGGCATCTCATAAAGAAAGAGAAAAATTTCCAGAAAATAACCTTATAGACATAGACATATGTGACTTAAATGACAGAGAATTCAGGATAGTACTTCTGAAAAAACTCAATGAGATCCAAAACAATTCATATCAACAATTTCAGGAACTGAAAAAAACAACTAGATGAGCAAAATGAGTTCATTAGCAAGGAGACTGAAACCTTCAAAAAGAACCAGATAGAACTTCTGGAAATGAAGAATACAATAAAAGAGATGAAAAATGAAATAGCAAGCTTGGGAAATAGAGTCGACCAAATGGAGGAAAGAATCTGTGATATCGAAGATAGAAATCTAGAAATAAATCAGAAGGAAGAAGAGAGAAACCGAAGAATGAACAATAATGAAAGAGAAATACAAGAACAAGCTGATACCATCAGGAGAGGAAACAAGAATAATGGGCATTCTTGAAGGAAAGGAAAAGGAGCAGCTTTAGAAAGCATTTTCAGACAAATAGTTGATGAAAATTCCCCAAATCTAAGGAATGAGCTAGTGCTTAGAATTCAAGAAGTCAATGGAACACCCAATTATCTCAACCCAGAAAAAAGCTAAGAGAAAAATATTGAGACATGGATTCACAGGGCTAAACATAAAAGGAAACTGAAAAAAACTTCCAGAAAGTAATAATAAGCTACTTCTAGAGAAATGAGAATGATTATTCTTAGATTTTTGACATTTAGCACTCGATAATTGGAGACAAATAATCAGTATCTATAAATTTCTTTAGAAAATAATTTTGAACTTAGAATTTTATAACCAGACAAATTGTAATTTGTGTGAGATAAAAATAAAAATATCTGGAAATATGTAATGCAGAACATTTATTACCCAGAGATATGTGAACAGATTACTTATGTAGTAATAGTCCAGTACAAAGAAACACAAAACAAAAAGGAAGGTTGATGTGGAACATGAGAAGGCATGCTAAGGAAATAAACATAAAATAAAACAAAACACCAAACCATACAGTTCAAATAAATATTGATAACATGGACTGGAAGCTTAATATAATTGATAAATAATATTTTTAAAGTAACAAAATAATGGACAAATTATAGTAACAAATTAGAAATAAAATTCCAGTGATTTCAATAAAATGTGAGAGGTAGCTAGAGTGAATAGAACAGTAAAAGTATGTTTATAGGAAGGGAATATTGGTATAGCTACATGTTAATAGAAAAATACAGGTTTAAATATATCACTTAAAAATTTTAAGGTGACCATTAGAAGAACAGGAATAATTTGTATACCTTCTAAAACAATAAGAAAAAACAAACAAACAAACAAATTTTGTCAATCCAAGAAAAAGAAAGAAATACAAACATTGTAAGGCAAAAATAAAAATAAAACAAAATAAAATAGCACAAATAAGCCCAAACATATTGGTAATAATAATAAATGAAAATGGGTATTTATTATTCTATTAAAAGAAGAAGTTCAATTCAATGCAATGTTTCTACATTTCATTTTGTTGTTAACTCATCAAGTCCTAACTCAAACACCTCTGTTTAATTTGTTCACACTGAGTTAAAAATAGTATTAAGGATAAATGTGAGAATCTACTTGATTCTGGTGAATCAATTCACTCAAAATGTAAAATACTTATTTTGGTGTGAAAGAATCATTTCTCAACTGTTATACTACACACATGATTTTAAGGAAATAAATGTCTAATATCACTTAATAAGAGTATCTTCTAATTTCTTTGCTATGTTAATGAAGGAACCGTTCTTAAAATCCAGTATTATGAGTTAGATCATGGATGTTAGTTTTGTTAGAAGATAATTCATGAGAAATCAGTGTGATTAATAGCTCAAAAGTTAGATAGACATGATTTTCAATCTAGGATCTTTTGTTTTCTATCTGGTAACTGGTCATTTTTTAATCTGAGTCTAGTTCCTCATTTCAATAAATGAGGATAATATCTTTCAACTATTAGTAAATGTTCTCTCCCATTTATATGCTCTCTCTCTCCTTTTTTTCTTCTTTCTCTCTCTCAACAGGATCTTCCTAATTGATTTTAAACACATTACATCTTTTCTAGACTCACATACCTCTCTATGGGTTTGATACGTACTGATAACAGCTGTAACTCTTTCTCCAAAAAATTGCTTTTTAAATGTTTGGTAGAATTTTCAAATAAAACAAACTGGGACTAAATACTCTTTTTGTATGTTTTTTAAATTACAAATTAAATTTTTATTAATAGGTGTGTGATTATTCAAATTATCTATTTGTGTGTGTGTGTGTGTGTGTGTGTGTGCGCGCGCGTGTTATGGTGTTTTGTGTTTCTTGAGGAATTTGTCCACATCATCTAATTTGTCAAAATTAAGTGTGTAGAATTGTTCATAGTGTTTCTTTCTGTTTTGCAGTTACTCTGATATGCCATGCTACCTCCTGCTACAGGATATATGTACATACTCTTCCCTCCATCTTAAATACTCCATCCACACCCTTCTATCCACATATCTGCCTTCTTTACCTAGTTTGGCTCTGCTTTTCTTTACTTTCAGGTCTATTATTTCCTTAAGGATATCTTCCCTGACATCTTCCCTGCTCTCATCACCTCTGACACACATACACAATTCTAGGTTAGGTTTATTGTTATATGTTTTTATAGAATTGAGTAACATTTTATAGTGCTTATCTCAGTTGGTAATTACACACATTTATATGTTTAATTAACAAATCAATATCTGTTTCATTGACTACAATATATAAGACATGAGACAAGGACTACGTCTGTTCTTTCAAACTTTTGTAATCCTAGCAAAATATATACCATTAATAACAAGTAAATTGTAACTAATCACCACCTAATCATATAAAGGGAGTATTAGGTGCAGAGAGTGGGAGTCCTAGAATGTAGTCAAGAATATTTCCTTTTTCTGCGGCTAGCTTCCATGACCCACTACTTTTAGTAGTGAAACAAAAAGTGAAGATAAGCTCATGGGATGGGCAGTATTGTGTTCCGGATCTAAGTTGCCAGCTATGTTGTCTTAGCTTCCTACATTTTCAATTAACCGGACACACATCTTACTCCTTTCCTCCTACACACCTCTTCCCTCAAGCCCTCAGACTTCATTAGAGAAAGTTCACATTGATTTGAATTTTAGGCAAAGTTCAATCGTGAAATATTGGGAAATTTATTATTTTCTCTAAGACAATTAATTCCTATTTAAAACTGGAGCCTCCAGCTATTACATTAATTCACTAAGAGATACACTAAGAGATTAGTGCAATCTGACTTTTAATTAATTATATGCTTAGTGCTACTCAATGATTCAAGTTCATATCAGAAACAAAATGTATCCATTATTTAAAAGATTATCTTTATTCTTGCATATACCCTATTCTTAACACCAAGAATATCTTTATTCAACAGCAAAATGTTTTAGGAAGGAAGGAATTGGATTCGATGTTTCTGAAGTGAGTTGTGCTTGTAAACCTTACCTAATCAAATCTCTACCATTTTTTATCATTAATATTGTTTTTAGCTCAGAGAAAACATGTAATGAGTGGGTAGATATGTTTAGTTTAATGGTAGCAGATTAGAAATGTTGCTCTGTGCAGAAATATAACCAGAGAAAAGTAGCAGTCCTTCACAGGAAATAAAAGTAAACAGAAATTCTCATGAGATGGTAACAGCAAAAAAATATGGTGAAAATAAAATATTTTCCTCAAACTCTGATGAAAAAATCTAACATTTCTAAATATCTTGGTAATGAAAGTAATTTTTTATGTGTTCTTTCATTTAACACACATGTATTGGTTGCCTATTGCAAACCAGGCAATTATTGTAGTTTCACGTTTGAACAATTTATTCCTGTTTGAACCATTCGAGTTATTCATGATTTCATCCAGGTAAGAAGCATTCCCCAGACTCTTCTATACTAATATGACAACAAAGAGTGGTTCAGGTAAATAAGGTAAATTCAGACATCAATTTTTATCCAACCATGCTTTGTGAATATAACATTTATTTAAAGCATTAACTTTTTCTTAGAAAAATAAGAAAAATATAGTTGGTTTGTTTTATTAGACTTTATAGAAATATATGCTAAAGTAGCTAACTCAGGTTTTAGCTTACTCGATGTATTTGTATTTACAGGCTACCTTTTTTTAAATTTCCTTTATTTTATTGTAAATTATATAAAAAAACCCCCACAGGCCCATGGTAAAATATTTAAGCAAAAATATTCAAATAAAATGAAATTATAAGCAGTAAATAGTGAATATTTTTCCTCTCCCATATAATCAATACATTTGTGTGTATCCTTCCAAACCTCTTTTAACATACACACACAATTATTCTAATTTACAATTTTTATGTAAATACTGTATAGCATCTAGAGAGAATAAAGTGAATCTATAAGAAGTGACATGAATGGATGACCTTAAAGTCTTAATGATAATGAAAAATGTGACTTGCAGGACAGCACAGACATTTGTGTGGGTTTTACCATCATAGTTGGGAATTCCCTTCTATTTTGATTTCTATCAGTGGTAGACCTAGGGAAAATATAAAGACGATTTTTTTTTTAATTTAGGAAAAGTAATCCAAAAATTGCTTTATCAACAAACTAAAGAAATAATCATAAGTTTAAAAGTGAATATTCCCAAGCTTTCAGAGGAGTAAACACCTATCCTTCACTTCCCAAAAAGTGACCAGTGATGACAATAGAAAATTTTTTTATTTTTGAATTTATAAATCCAAACCTTAGAATTAAAACTAGAGTTGCCTTTCACATGGTCAATTTCCAAATACTAAATTAAAAGAGAGAGAAAGTCATATAAAAAAATAAATATCTTCAAATTGGTAGTTATAAAATAGTTATGGGGATGTAAAATACAGCATAGGGCAGTGATCCCCAAACATTTTGGCACCAGAGACCAGTGTTCCTATGAAAATTGAATGCCTGATGATCTGAGGTGGAGCTGAGGTGGTGATGCTAGCACTGGGGAGTGGCTGCAAATTCAGATGAGGCTTAGCTTGTTCATCTGCTGTTCACTACCTGCTGTGCAGCCAGGTTCCTAACAGGTCACAGACTGGTACTGGTTCGTGGCACAGGAGTTGGGGATCCTTGGCATAGGGAATATAGTCCATAATATTGAAATAATTATGTATAGTGCCAGGTAGGTACTAGACTAATTGGGCTGACCACTTTGTAAATTATATAAATGTCTAATAACTATATTGCACACCTGAAACTAATATAAAATAATATTGACTGTCAACTGTAATTAAAAAATAAAAATAATTAAAAAATGATATCATACAAATAAATAAAGATCTTCAACAAAAGTAAACATATGGACAAATATAAAAATCAGCATTTTCAGTTTTGATTTGTAACTCCATTGATTATTTCCTACAGGTTTTAAATGACATATACATAAATAATAATAATAAATCTATGTTAATAGGTATACATCAAGAACATAAAGTAGGAAGTGGAGCTATAAAAGAGTAGAATTTTATATGCTATTTTTAAAAATAATCAAATAATTTTCTCAATTATAGTAGGCCAACGATATTATATCAGTTTCAAGTGTACAACATACTGATTAGACATTTATGTAAATTACAAAGTAATCACCAAATAAATCTAGTACCCATACACCATACATACTTATTACAATATTTTGACTATATTCCTTATGCTATACTTGAAACTTCCATGATTATTTTGTAACTACTAATTTGTACTTTTAATCCCTTCTCCCTTATCACTCACGCACCGACCTCCCTCTCATCTGGCAACCATCAAAAAGTTCTCTGTATCTATGGGTTTGTTTCTATTTTGTTTATTTGTTTATTTTGTTCTTGAGAACCATTATTGAGAATCGTAAGTGAAATCATATGGTATTTGTCTTTATCTGTCTGACTTACTTGATTCAGCACAATACCCTTTAGGTCCATCCATATTCTTGACAGAACATAAGATTTCATTATTTTTTTTTTATGGCTGAGTAATATTCCATTGTATGTACACATCAACTCTTTATCCATTCATCTATTTGATGGACACTCAGGTTGCCTTGTTATCTTGGCTATTGTAAATAATGCTGCAATGAACACATGGATTCAAATGTTCCTTCAAAATAGTGCTTTGGGTTTGTTCAGATAAATACACAGAAGTGCGATTAGTGAGTCCTTTGTTTTCTGTTATAGCCTTTGTGATAAAGTCTATTTTGTCTGGCATAAGTATTGTTACCCCAGCTTTTTTTTTTTTCATTTCTGTTTTTATTAAATATCTTTTTTCATCCCTTTACTTTCAGTCAGTGTGTGTGTCTTTCAGTCTGAAGCAAGTCCCTTGTAGACAGCATATGTTGGGGGTTTGTCTTTTACTTTATCCACTCAGCCACCCTATGTTTTCATTGGAGCATTTAATACATTTACATTTAAAGTAATTGTTAATAGCTATGTAGTTATTGCCATTTTATTACTCACATCCTTCTTCCCCGCTCCCCTCTCCGCCTCTCTCCTCCAACTTCCTCCTTCTCCTCCTCCTCCTATTCTATTTCTATAATATTTCCTGTAATACTGGCTTGGTGGTGATGAACTCTTTTAGCTTTTTCTTCTCTGGGAAGCTCTTTATCTCTCCTTCAATTCTAAATAATAGCTTTGCTTGGTAGAATAAACTTGGTTGTAGGTTTTTGCTTTTAATCACTTGAAATACTTCATGCCAATCCCTTCTGGCCTGCAAAGTTTCCGTTAATAAATCAGCTGACAGTATTATGGGAGCTCCCTTGTAGGTAACTAATTGCTTTCCACTTGCTGATTTTAAGATTATTTACTTTAACCTTTGTCATTTTAATGATGATGTATGTATCTTGGTGTGGGGCTCTTTGGGTTCCATCTCACTTAACCACAATCTCCACTGTTTTTCACAGCCAGATCTTGTGGGGACCTCTCTTCTTGGCACTAGAACTCTGGGCTCGACAGCCTGGTGTGAGGCTGGAATGCCTCATCCTTCAAGGAGAAACTCAGGATATCTATACTGATTCTTAACTGCCACAAGCAAGTATGGCGAGCAACCAATTCTGTGTTTCCATCCCTCCTACCAGGCTTGAGGTGGCTTCTTATGTATGTCCTTAGTTGTAAGACTTCTGTTAGCTATACCTCAGGGATTCTCAATATTGGTTGTTTTGTAGTTTAGTTGTAATTTGGATGTGGTCATGAGAGGAAGCAAGCACAGCATTTACCTACTCTGCCATCTTGACTGGGAATTATTTTACACACTATTAAAGTTAGGATCACTTAAAATATATTGTTATAACTTTAGGATGTTATATGTAATCTCCATGGTAACCACAAAGAAAATATTTATAGAATACACACAAAAATAAATGAGAATGTAATCAAAATGTGTCATTACAAAAAGATCAACTAAACAAGAAAAAGATAGTAATGGAAGAAATTAAGAAAAAAGCTTTAAGATATATTTTAAAATAGCAAAAGTAAATTCTTCTCTATCAGAAATTACTTTATATGTAAATAAATTAAATACCCGAATCAAAAGACATAAATTGGCAGAATAGATATAAAAACAGGATCCAACTATATGTGTATAAGAGACTCACTTTAGATCTTAGGACATATATGTAGAAAATTAAAGGGTGAAAAAAGGCATTCCATGCAAATAAAAATTTAAAAAAAGCAGGAGAGGCTTTACTAATATCAGATAAAATGGACTTTAAGTTAAAAATGTTACAAGAGGCAAATAGGAACAAGATCTTTTAATATAAAGGTCAATTCACCAAGAAGACATAACAATTATAAACATATATGCACTAAACATCAGAGCTCTAAAATACAAGAGGCAAACATTGACAAAACTGAAGGTAGAAAGAAACAGCTCTATAACAATAGTTAATGTCTTTAATTTCCCTCTAATTCATAGAGCAACCAGACAGAAGATCAATAAAGAAAGAGAATTTTGAACCACACTGTTGTTCAACTGGATCCAAAATACATAAAAAACATTCCACACAACAACAGCAAAATGCATATTTTCTCAGTGCACAATTAATATTCTTTAGGATGAACTATTTATTAGGTTACAAAATAGATATTAATAAATTAAAATTAATTTATTAATAAATTAATAAATCAAAAATTTTCTTATCTGATCACATCAGAATGAAACTAGAAATAAACAGAAGAATCTAAGTGAGAAAATTCAACTTTTATTTCCCAGTCAAGATGATAGAGTAGATAAATGCTGTGCTTGTTTTCTCTCATGACCACAGCCAAATTACAACTAAACTACAGAACAACCATTATTGAGATTTATCTGAAGTCTAGCTGGAGACATGGAAGAGGCTAGTCACCATACTTGTTTGTGGCAGTTAAAAAGTTGGAAAGGACCCTCTTGAAAAGCAAAGTGTTCCATCTCAACACCAGACTCCCCAGCCAAGGAGTTTAGTGCCAGGCAGAGAAGTTCCCACAACTTCTGGCTATGAAAAACAGTGGAGATTGTGGTTGAGTGAGATGGAAGGCTGTAGGAGCTTGAGGTGTCTATCTTAAAGGGGCTGTGCAAGAACTCACTGATGACTCACTGGCTCTGACCTCAGGTGCTGGAGCAGCAGCTCAAAAGGTGCCAGGGACAAACAGGAAGAAACTGAATTATCTGGCTTTTGGGTATGGGCTGGAGGGGCAGCTTTCTCCCAATCAGAAGGGCTGGAAGAAGCCACTGTTTCTTTGTTGAGCACTCCCCACTCCCAGCATGAAGACACAGGTGAATCTGAATCTCTAAAAACCTGGTTAACACCTTTTGTCCCTTGAACCCTGTCCAAGCCAAGTTACAGGCCCACCCAAGCCACTTCCGATGGCTTTTCTGTATAAACAGCCTGTCGTGGCTCATGCTACAGTCTTTCCTAAAATCTCTCAAAGGTTTACTACTCCAAGCAAGCATCATCTGGTCTCGGCGTGTCCTCTTGCTGAGCGGCCCCAAGCCTGGCATTAGCAGCAGGCAGTCTTGGCTCTTGGCTTGGCCTCTCCACAACCTATCAGCTCAGCAAGGATGGCAGTTCTGTGTGCATTGATTGGTGACTTATGCCAGGTGGCCCTGGGTCATGCGCAGGCTGCAGCTAAACTTGTCCTGCAGCAGAGTCCCTCCTAGGAGGCTCCAAGTCTGGCAGAACCAGTGTCCAGCTTCCTATCAAGATGGAGCAGCAATTAGAGCTCACAGTTGAGGATGGCACACTGAAAGGACAGACTAGGTAGTCACCAGAGCCCTGCCAATGTGAGTCCTGCTTTGTAGGGTCAGCCCCCGCACATCAACTCCTCCGCTGTTAATACAACCAGTCTTCACAACAAATCATCCCAAGGATCTTTCTTTCCCATTGACATGCAAACAGTAACCAAGGTTCAACTATAATAGGAGGACACATACAACCTACAAAAGAGACACACCAGAAGCATCTGACTAAGGTGACAAGGGAGACTATGCCAATGGTCCCCACAAGACATCTACTACATAAGGCCACTCTACTAAGACCAGGACACATAGCAACCCTACCTAATACATAGAAACGAATGCAAGTAAGCAGCCAAAATAGGAAGACAAAGAAATATGTTCTAAATGAAAAAAAAAAAAAAAAAAAAAAAAAAAAAAAAAAAAAAAAAAAAAAAAAACAAAATGGAGACAAGCAATCTGCCAGATGCAGATTTCGAAACACTGGTTTTCAGGATGCTCAATGAATGTAGGGAAAGAGTAGATGAACTCA
>NW_011888844.1:2632764-2647094 GCF_000151845.1 Pteropus vampyrus | reverse complement strand
TGCCAATGGTCCCCACAAGACATCTACTACATAAGGCCACTCTACTAAGACCAGGACACATAGCAACCCTACCTAATACATAGAAACGAATGCAAATGCTGTATACTGATAGGAAGACTAAAAAATATGTTCTAAATGAAAAAAAAAAAAAAAAAAACCAGAAAAACTCCAGAAAAAATAAAACTAAACAAAATGGAGACAAGCAATCTGCCAGATGCAGATTTCGAAACACTGGTTTTCAGGATGCTCAATGAATGTAGGGAAAGAGTAGATGAACTCAATGAGAAATTTAACAGAGATAGAAAACATAAAGCAGGATTTATCTGATCAGAAATGAAGAAGACAATAACTGAAATGAAGAATACATTAGAGGAAATCAACAGTAGATTAGATGAAGCAGAGGATCAAATTACCAATTTAGAAGATAAGATAACAGAAAACACCCAATCAGAACAGCAACAAGAAAAAAGAATTAAAAAAAAATGAGGATAGTTTAAGTGGCCTCTGAGACATCATCAAGGATACCAACATTCACATCATAAGTGTACCAGAAGGAGAAGAGAGAGAACAAGGAATTGAAAACTTATTTGAAGAAATAATCATTGAAAAATTTCCTAACCCAGTGAAGAGAGTGACATACAAATCCATAAAGCACAGAGAATAACAAGCGAATGAATCTAAAAAAGGATCATACCAAGACACATCACAAGTAAAATGCCAAAGGTTAAAGACAAAGAGAAAATCTGAAAAGTAGCAAGAGAAATGCAATTAGTTACCTACAAGGGACCTTTTATAAGACTTTCAGCTGATTTCTCAACAGAAACTTTGCAGGTCTGAAGAAATTGACATAAAATATTCAAAGTGCCTACAACTAGCAAAACTGTCATTTAGAATGAAGGACAGATAAAGAACTTCTTATATAAAAACAAAACAAAACAAAACAAAACAAAACAAAAAACTAAAAACAAAAAAACTAAAGGAATTCATCAACACCAGTTCATCAAACCAGTATTACAAGAAATATTAAAGGAACTTCTTTCAGAAAAAGGAGGAGAAGGAGAAGGAGAAGGAGAAAGAGAAGGAGAAAGAAGAGAAGGACAAGGACAAGGAGAAGGAGAAGAAGGAGAAAGAGAAGGAAAAAAGAGGAAGAAGAAGGAGGAGGAAGAAGAAGAGGAGGAAGAGGAGGAGGAGGAGGAGGAGGAGGAGGAGAAGAAGAAGAAGAAGAAGAAGAAGAAGAAGAAGAAGAAGAAGAAGAAGAAGAAGAAGAAGAAGACGAAGAAGAAGAAGAAGAAGAAGAAGAAGAAGAAGAAGATCTTATCAACAGATGCTGAAAAAGCCTTTGACAATTTACAACATCCATTTATGATTCAAACACTTAATGAAATGGGTATAGAAGGAAAGTACCCCAGCATAGTAAAGGCTATATATGACAAACCCTCAGCTAATTCCATACTTAATGGATAAAAACCAAAAACCTTCCCTCTGAAATCAGGAACAAGACAAGGCTGTCTACTATCAACACTATTATTCAATATAGTATTAGAATTCCTAGCTAGAGCAATCAGGCAAGAGAAAGAAGTAAAAGACATCTAAATGGGGAATGAGGAAGTCAAATTGTCACTTTTTGCAGATGTGATTCGCTATGTAGAAAACACTAAAGATTTGAAAAAAAAACTATTAGAAATAATAAACAAATATAGTAATGTTTCAGGATAAATAGCAATGTACAAAATCCATAATGTTCTTATACTCTAACAATGCATTTTCAGAAAAAGAAATGAAAAAAGCAATTCCTTTCTCAATTGCAACAAAAAGAAAAATACCTATGAATAAGCCTAACAAATCATATGAAGAAACTATACACTGAGAATGCATTCTTTTTTTTTTTTTTACACCTACAGCACTTGGTCTTCCTAGGTGGTCTCCCATCCAAGTACTAATGAGGCCCAACCTTGCATAGCTTCCAAGATCAGACAAGATTGGGCATGTTCAGGGTGGCATGGACGTAGACAAGAAGCTATACACTGAAAATTATGACATTGTTAAAAGAAATTGAACAAGGCACACACAAAAAAGAAAGATATTCTGTGTTCATTGGTTAGAAGAATCAACATAGTTAAAATGACCTCATTACCTAAATCATTATACAAATTTAATGCAATCCCCATCAAAATCCCAATGGCATTCTTTAAGGAAACAACAAAAAATTATCAGATTTGTATGGAAGCACCAAAGACCATGAATTGACAAAGCTATCCTGAGAAAAAAAGAACAAGACTGGTGGTATCATTCTGCATGACTTCAAATTGTACTTCAAAACTTCAATAATTTAAAAAGCCTGGTATCAGTAGAAAAAATAAATACACAGACCAATGGAACAGAATTGACAGTCCAGAATTAAACCCCCATATATATGGGCAAATAATTTTCGACAAAGGAGCCAAAAACACAATGGAGAAATAAAAGTCTCCTCAATAAATGGTGCTGAGAAAATTGAAAAGACACATGCAAAAGAATGAAATTAGACTGCTTTCTATTGCCATATACCAAAATTAACTCAAAATGGATCAAAATGCTGAATATTACACCTGAAACAATAAAATGCATAAAAGAAGACATAGGTACTTAACTCGTGAATCTTGGATTTACAGAGGATTTTATGAATTTGACCTCAAAGGCAAGGGAAGTCAAAGTAAAATAAGTAAACGGGACTATATCAAACTAAAAAGCTTCTGCACAGCAAAAGAAACCATCACTAAGACAAACAGGCAACTATGTGAATGGGAGAATATATTTTCAAACAACATTTCCAATAAGGGCTTACTATTCAAAATATGCAAAGAACTCAAAGAACTCAACAATAGAAAAAATCCAATTTAAAAATGGGCAGAAGATCTGAGCAGATACTTTTCCCAAGAAGACATACAAATGGCCAACAGACATATGAAAAGATGCTCAACTTCACTAACTATTAGGGAAATGCAAATCAAAACTACAATGAGTTATCTCACATCTGTGAGAATGGCTATCATCAACAGAACGAATAATATTAATTGTTGGAGAGGCTGTGGAGAAAAAGGCCCCCTTAAATGCTGCTGGTAGGAATGTGAATTGGTATAGCCACTATGGAAAACAGTATGGAAGTTCCTCAAAAAACTAAGAATAGAATTACTATATGACACAGTAATCCCTCTTCTGGGTATTTAGCCAATAAACTTAAAAACATTTATCTGCAAAGATATATGCACCCCTAATTTTCATAGCAGCATTGTTCATAGAGTCCATAACTTGAAAACCAAAGTGCCCTTCAATAAATGATTGGGTTAAGCAGATGTTGTACATATATACAATGAAATATTACTCGGCTATAAGAAAAGATGAAATACTGCCATTTGTAAGAATATGGATGGATTTTGAGATTATTATGCTAAGCAAAATAAGTCAGACAGAAAAATTCGTGAACCATATGATTTCACTCACATAAGCTAAAAATAACAAACATGACGAACGAGCAGAGACTCGTGGACACTAACAGTGGATTCGTGGTTACCAGAGGGATAAGTGGGAGGTAGATAAGGGTAAGGTGAGGCCAAATATTTGGTGGCAGAAGGGAATTTAACTTTGGGTGGTAGACACACAATGCAATATACATGTTACATATTATCGAATTGTACACTTGAAGCCTATTTGCTTTTATTAACCAATTTCACCCAATAATTTTACTTAAAAAAAGAAAAAAAAAGCATAGGTTGGTTGAATGGATAAGAAAACAAGGCCCTTTCTAATGCTGCCTACAAGAAACTCACTTCAGATTGAAAGACACACAGATTGAAAGTAAAGACATGAAAGATTATATTGAAATGAAAACAAAAACAAACTAACAAAAAGCTGTAGTAACAATACCCAACCATACAAGAGAGAATAGACTTTAAAATAAAAACTATAACTAGAGACAAAGAAGGACCCAGTAATCCCACTTTGGATATAGAAAGAAACCCAAAACACTACTTCAAAGGAACATGTGAATCTATATGATCATTGCAGCATTATTTATAATAGCTAAGCTATGGAGGCCACCTGGGTGTCCATCAATGGATGAACTGATAAAGAAGAGATAGTACATATATGCAATGTAATATTACTCAGCCATAAAAAAAGAATAAAATATTGTCACCTGCAACAACATGGCTGGACCTAGAGGGTATTGTGCTGAGTGGAGTAAAACAGAGAAAGACAAATGCTGTATGATTTCACTTACATGTGGAATCTAAAGAATAAAATACACAAAACAGAAACAAACACATAGATACAGAGAACATTTTGATGGTTGTCACATTGGAAGAAAGTTGGTAAAAAGGGGAAGGGATTAATAAGTACAAATTGGTAGTTATGACATAATCATGGGGTTGTAAACTATAACGGAATACAGTCACTAATGTTGTAATAAGTATGTATGGTGTCAGATGGGTACTAAATTTATTGGGGTGATCATTTCATAAGTTATATAAATGTCTAATTACTATGTTGCACATCTGAAACTAATATAATATTATATGCCAACAGTAATTGAAAAATTGAGAAAAAATATGTCAATAAAAAAATTAAAAAATAAACTGGAAAATTTACAAATATATAGAAATTTATCAAAAACACTTTTGAACAGCCAATAAATCAAAGAATAATCCAAAAGGTAAATTAGACAATCTTGAGACAAATAAAAATAAAAAATATAACATACCTAAGCTAATGGGATGCATTGAAAGCAGTGGTAAGAGGAAAATTTGTAGCTGTAAACACTTATATCAAAATACAAGGAAGATCTCAAATAAAGAACCCAATTTTACACCTCAAAAACTGGAAAAAGAAAAAGAAACTAAGCTCAATACCAGAAAGAAGCAAATGACAAAGATTAAAGGAGAAGTAAATAAAATAAAGAATAGAAAAAAAAATCTGTAGTTGGTTATTTTAAAAGACTAACAAAATTGACAAACCTTAAGTTAGATTGAATAAGAAAAATAGAAAGAGGACTCAAATAACTAAAATCAGAAATGAAAATGAGGACATTACTACTGATTTTATAAAAATAAACAGAATTAGAGGAGTTGGGAAGATGGCGGACTAGGTAAAAGGAGGGTGCATCTCCTCCCAGGTCCGCATTGAAATTACAACCAAATTATACAATAATCAACATGGAGAATCACTTGAAGTCCAGCTGATCATAACACCTACACTGATAATATAAAGGAGTCGCATTGAAGCCAGTAGTAGGGGCAAAGTTGTGAATCCAGCTGGGCCCATATCCGCGGGTGGTGGAGGATCATCAGGAAGAGAGCAAGGCTGCAGAGGCTCTCTTGGAGAGGGCGAGGGTCCTGGTCTCATTCGGGGATTCTTTAGCCCAGGGTCCCAGTCCAGGGAAGAGGAGATTCCAATAACTCCAATTGGAGAAACCAGAGGGGATTCCAGCCATCTAGGTGAGATGGATGGAGACTGAATCCCTAGATATCCCTTTGAAGGACATGCACACTGGCTTTCTGACCTGTGGACACACCCGGGACAACGGCGATGGGTCAGAGACTTGCATGAGATCCATTCTGAGAAAGACTGCATTACCTGGAATCAGAACAAGGGCTGGCAAGGCAGCCACCATTGTGCCTTAGTTCTGCTCCCCTACAGGGTAATTTACAAACCACATCAGCTTGATTGTGCAGACCCCTCCCACAAAGCCATTAGGAAGCGCTGGTCAGAGGGGATCAGCCTGCTCCATGCAACCTGCAGATTGTCCAGGACATTTGTTGCTGGATGGCTGCCAAGCCTTGCTCTGATTCAGGGACAAGCATTCCCAGCGGGTGGGTAGATCTGTGAGCCACATTTCCAATCCCAGCAGCAGCCAGTACTGTGAGTGGCATTTCTGAGATAGGGGCAGGTGGATCACTGCTGCCAACACGAATTGGTCTTGCCGTGATCTGGGACTTCCGCAGGAATGAACAGTTACCAAAGTTGCAGGAAGACTGAGGTTGTTTTGATCTGACTGCATTTTTTCTGAGACCCTGCCCCAACCTGCCCACAAATTGCCCCAGGAGGCCCATTGTCAGTGAACTGCCACAGCCCACCCCCTCCCTTGAACTACTAATCCACACAAGCAACAAGCTTTGGCTAGCACAGGGCGGACACTACAAGGAAATCAGCAGCAGGCAGACTTTTGCTGCCTGCAAGAGTTGCGATATTGTGTCCGGGGAGAGCAGGAGTCTGTGGGACTGCCCCAGATGGCAGCTGGTTGCACTGTGATCTGTGACTGCAGCAGGAACGCCCAGGCACAGAAGTTTCAGCAAAACTTAGGCTGTGTTGACTGGATAGACCTTGTCTCCCTGAGATCCCGCTTCGCCCAAGCCACAAAATGCCTGTATCCCATTGAAAAGCAGCCTCTTGTGCCCTGCTTGGCTCTGGGGTTGTGCAGTTAGCGCAGGCAATAGACCTTGGCTAGTGCAGTGAGCCCATTTCTAGGACAATTGTGGACAGATCACTGCTGCCTATACGAGCTGTAATATCTCTTGAGGGGATTGCAGGAGTCTGTATTGGCCTGAAGGGCCTTGAATCCCTGAACTCCTGCCCCATCCAATATACATTGATAGGCAGCTTCCTCTGCCCTGGGGTAGTGCATTTAGGCCTATGGTGGGCAGCAGTTGACCTTGCTATGAGTGGAAAATTGTACAGGGAGCCACAGAGACAGCATGGGCATGTAAACTGACATTGCAATGGCAGGACGAAATTTACTCAGTAGACCCAGGAGACTCCCGGGTTCCATGTGCCACCCAATATGCATATCACCCAGAGGCTCATCCAGTTTCAGAGACCTACAGGCAACTGATAGGCAGTGTCAGGCCTTGAGGATCACTGGTCCCTCTGTTAAACTGCCATAGGTCAGGGACGGGGGATAACTGAAAGCTGCCTACAGTGTTGTCCCTTCCACGTACCTATAGATGCAGCATAGGCAAAAACCATCTGTGGATTGCTTTGTAGTTCCCACCGCATAGCCCTGAGCAATCAAAAGCAGTGGCTGACCTTGGCCTACAAGGAGGCCCCCTCAAGAGGCCACAAAACCAATGCATCTGGAGGCTGGCACCAGACCACAATGGAGCAAATCCTGACTAGTTCCATTAGTGATACACAAAAAAGGTGATTACAACAAGTGTACAAGCCTGCTAGGGAAAATCCACTCAGTGGAGTCAGCTCCCCCCACAACAACTATTACCCTGTGGGTGCAGCCAATTTCCACAATTGGTCAGCCTGAGCGTTAATCTCACCCACTGATCTACTAACAACAATTAAGGCTTGGAAACAATGGGAGATCACACACAACCCACACAAAGATCATGTCCAGAACTCCTGGCATAAGGAATCAGGGAGAGTGTGCCATTGGGCCACACAGGACACCTTCCACATTAGGCCATTTGACCAAGGCCGAGAGATGAAACATATATCCCTGACACATAGAAACAAACACAGAGAGTCTAATAAAAATGAGAAAACAAAGAAAAATGCAACAAATGAAACAAAAGGAGAAAACTCCAGAAAATAAGCTAAATGAAATGGAGGCAAGCAACCTACCAGAGACAGAGTTCAAAATAATGGTAATAAGGATGCTCAATGAACACATGGGAAGAATGGATGAGCATGATGAGAATCTCAACAGCATAAAAAAAGACATAGAAACCATAAAAACAAGCTAGACAGAAATGAGGAATATAATAACTGAAATGAAGAATACACTAGAAGGATTCAACAGTAGATTGGACGAAGCAGAAGACTGAATCAGTGATTTGGAAGACAAGACAGAAGAATATACCTTATCAGAACAACAACAACAAAAGTAATTAAAAAAAAAAAAACGAGGAGAGTTTAAAAGACCTCTGCAAGAACATGAAGCATAAAAATATCCAGATTGTAGGAGTACCTGAAGAGGAAGAGAGAGAGCAAGGGATTGAGAATCTATTTGAAGAAATAATGACAGAAAACTTCCCTAACCTGCCAAAGAAATTAGACATACAAGTTCAGGAAGCACAAAGAGTCTCAAACAAGAGGAATTCAAACAGACCTACACCAAGACACACCATAATTAAAATGCCAAAGGTCAAAGACAAAGAGAGAATCTTAAAGCAGCAAGAGAAAGACAGCTAGTTACTTACTAGGGGACCCCCATATGAGTGTCTGCTGACTTTTCAATGGAAACTTTTCAGGCCAGAAGAAAATGGCAAGAAGTATTCGAAGTTATGAAAAACAAGAATCTACAACCACAAATACTTTACCCAGTAAAGCTTTCAATTAAAATGGAAGAGGAGATAAAGAGTTTCCCAGACAGGAAGAAGCTTAAGTAATTCATATCCAACAAGCCAGCCAGCCTTACAAGAAATGTAAAAGGGTCTTCTGTAAAAAGAGAAGGAGTAAAAAAGAAAATAGCGATAACAAATATGAATAATAAAATGACAGTAACAATGTACCTTTCCGTAATCACTTTACATGTATACGGATTAAATGTTCCAATCAAAAGACACAAGATAGCCAAATGGATAAGAAAATAAGACCCATGCATATGCTATCTACGAGACCCACTTAGATCAAATGACACTCACATACTGAAAGTAAAGGGATAGAAAAGGATATTTCACACAAACAGAAACGAAAAAAAAGCCAGGGTAGCAATAGTTATATTGCTATAAAAAAGGGCATTACATAATGAGAAAGGCATTGATAAATCAAGAAGACATAATCCTAGTAAACATATATGTACCCAATATAGAAGCACCTACATACGTAAAGCAAGTATTGACTGACATAAAAGGAGAGATCAATAGTAATACACTCATAGTAGGAGACTTTAACACCCCATTGATACCAATGGAAATCTTCCAGGCAAAGAATCACCAAGGAAACAATGGACCTAAAAGACACACTAGAACAGAATACATAATAGATATTTTAACCCAAACCAGCAAAATATACATTCTTCTCAAGTGTACATGGAACATTTTCAAAAATAGACCACATGATAGAACACAAATCAGTCTCAATAAATTTAAGAAGATTGAAATCATATCAACCGTCTTCTCTGAACACAATGGTATGAAACTAGATATCAAATACAAGAAAAAAAACTGGAAAATACACAAACACATGGAGGCTAAATAGTATGCTACTAAACAATGAATGGGTTATTAATGAGATCAAGGAAGAAATCAAAAGATACCTAGAGACAAATGAAAATGAAAAAAATCAAAGACTGAAAAGTTATGGGATACGGCAAAAGCAGTCCTAAGAGGGAAATTCATAGCAATACAGGCCTATCTCAAGAAACAAGAAAAAACTCGAATAATCAATCTAACCTTACAATTAAAAGAACTAGAAAAAGAACAGCAAACAAAGCCCAAAGTGAATAGTAGGAAGGAAATAATAAAGATAAGAGTGGAAATAAATGAAATAGAGTCTAGAAAAACAATACAAAAGATTAATGAAACCAAGAGATGGTTCTTTGAAAGGATAAACAAAGTGACAGATCCTTAGCCACACTCATCAAGGAAAAAAGGGAGGACTTAAATAAATAAAATCAGAAATGAAAGAGGAGAAATAACCATGGACTCCACAGAAATACAATGAATCATAAGAAAATATTACGAGCAATTATATGCCAACAAATTGGACAATCTGGAAGAAATGGACACATTCCTAGAAACATACAATCACCCAAGACTGAGTCAAAAAGAAACAGAAAATAGGAACTGACTGATTACCACCAATGAAATGGAATCAGTAATCAAAAACCTCCCAAAACACGAAAGTACTGAACTAGATGCCTTCATAGGCAAATTTTACCAAACATTCAAAGATGAATTAACACCTATTCTTCTCAAACTATTCCCAAAATATTCAAGAAGAGGAAAGGCTTTCTAACTCCTTTTATGAGGTCACCATTACCTTGATTCCAAAACCAAACAAAGACATTAGAAAAACAGAAAACTAAAGGCTGATATCTCTTATGAACATTGATGCAAAAATCCTCAACAAAATATTAGCAAACAGAATTCAGCAATACATTAAAAATATCATACCCCATGATCAAGTTTGATTTATTCCTGGGATGCAAGATTGGTTCAACATCCGCAAATCAATTAATATGATACATCACATTAAGAAATCAAAAGATACAAACCATATGATCATATCAAATCCAGCATTTATTTATGATAAAAATTACCAGCAAAGTGGGAATAGAGAGAACACACCTCAATATAATAAAAGCCATATATGACAAACCTACAGCTAATATTATACTCAATAGGGAAAGGCTAAAACCATTTTCCTTAAGATCAGGAACAGGACAAGGATGCCCACTTTCACCATTCCTCTTCAATATTGTATTGGAAGTCTTAGCCACAGCAATCAGACAAGAAAGGGAAATAAAAGGCATCTGAATTGGAAAGGAAGAAGTACAACTCTCATTATTTGCTGATGCCATGATACTATTTTTGAGAACACTAAAGATTCCACCATAACATTGTTAGAATTGATCAATGAATTCAGTAAAATAAAAGGTTGCAAAATAAATATTCAGAAGTCAGTGGCATTTTTATACACCAATGATGAACTTTCAGAAAGAGAAATTAAAAAAAAACAATCCCATTTACAATTGCATCAAAAACTATGAAATACTTGGGAATCAAATTAACCAAGAAGATAAAACACCTGTTTTCGGAAAATTATAAGTCATTGAAAAAAGAAATTGATAAAGATACACATAATTGGAAGCATATACAGTGTTCATGAGTAGGAAGAATCAACATCGTTAAAATGGTTATACTACCCAAAGCAATCTATAGATTCAGTGCAATCCCTATTAAAATATCGATGGCATTTTTCAGAGAGATAGAACGAATAATCCTAAAATTTATATGGAGCCATACATAAAACACCGAATAGCCACAGCAATCTTGAGAAAGAACAAAGTTGGAGGTATCACACTACCTGATATCAAACTATACTTCAAGGCTACAGTAATCAAAACAGCATGGTACTGGTATAAAAACAGATACATTGATCAATGGAACAGAGAGCCCAGAAATAAATCCACTTCTACATACTCACTTTATATATGACAAAGGAGGTAAAAATATACAATGAGGTAAATGGTGTTAGGAAAATTGGACAGATACATACAAAAAAAAAAAAAAAGAACCTGGACCACCTTCTTATACTGTATACAAGAATAGACTCAAAATGGATTAAAGACTTAAATGTAACACCCAAAATCATAACACTTCTAGAAGAAAACATGGCCAGTAAACTCTCTGATATTACTAACAGGAATTTCTTTTCAGATATATCTCCTTGGGCAAGGGAAACAAAAGAAAAAAATAAACAAATGGGACTACATCAAACTAAAAGTTTTTGTACAGCAAAGGAAACCATCAACAAAACAAAAAGACAACCAACTTTTTTGGAGAAGATACTCGCTAATGATACATCTGATAAGGGATTAATATCCAAAATATATAAAGAACTTATACAACTGAAGAACAAAAAAACGAACAATCCAATTTAAAAAACAGCAGAAAACCTGAACAGCTACTTCTCCAAAGAACAAATACAGATGGCTAATAGACATATGAAAAGATGCCGAAGGTCGCTAATCATCAGAGAAATGCAAAACCACAATGAGATATCACCTCACACCTATCAGAATGGCTATCATCAATAAATCAAAGAAAAACAAGTGTTAGCAAAGATGCAGAGAAAAGGGAACCCTTGTATATTGTTGGAGGGATTGCAAATTGGTATAGTCACTATGGAAAACAGTATGGAGGTTTCTCAAAAAAAAAAAATGGATATATCTTTTGACCCAGCAATTGCACTTCTGGATATTTATCCAAAGAAAACCAAAACAATAATTCAGAAAGATCTATGCACTCCTATATTCGTGGTAGCACAATTTACAATAGCCAAGATATGGAAACAACCTAAATGCATATCAACAGACAATTGGAAAAAGAAATTATGGTTCATATCTACAATAAAATATTACGCAGCCATTAATAACATTGAAATCCTACCATTTGCAACGACATGGTGGACCTAGAGGTTATTATGCTGAGTGAAATAAGTCAGACAGAGAAAGATAAATATCATGTGATTTATGTGTATGCAGAATCTAAGGAACAAAAAGAACAAACTAATCAAAAACATACTCAAATATATTGGACAATTTGGTGATGGACAGATGGGGGTGGTGGGGGGCTGGAAAATGGGGTGAAGGGGTAAAGAAGTACAAATTAGTAGTTAATATTTGGTCACGGGGATTGTAAACATTGCAGATGGAATGCAGTTAGCATTAATATGATGGCTAGGTTGAGGGCCAGGGGAGGGATGGAGCAATTTGGAGGATTATTTTATGAACTATATAGATATCTAACCAATGTACTATATACTTGAAACTTATTTAAATAAATAAAATTTTAAAAATAAATACAAATAAAATTAAAAAATAAAATAAACAGAATTATAGAGTATACCAATATTGAGAAATTTCTAGAACCACACAACCTATAATATTAAATCATGAAGAAACAGGACACCTGAAGAAGACCTATAGCTAATGAGGATATCAAATCAGAAATGAAAAACCTCCCAACGAAGAATACCCAGGACAAGATGGCTTCACTCTGAAATTCTCTGAAACATTTAAAGAATATCATTCTTTCTAAAACTCAAAAAAAAAAAAAGTGGAGGGAACACTTCTAAACTCATTTTGTGAAGCCAAAATTACTTCAATACCAAAGCAGGAAAAAGATTCTACAAGAGAATATAACTACAACCTAATATCCCTTATGAATATCTATTCAAAATTTCTCAACAAAATACTAGCAAAAGAAATTTAACAACACATTACAAGGATCATACACCATGACCAAGTGAGATTAATTTACACAAAATACTAGCAAATGAAATTCAACAACACATTATAAGGATCATATACTATGACCAAGTGAGATTAATTTATTGAATACATAGGTACTTCAACATATGAAAATCAGTGTAACACACTACATTAAGAGAATGAAAGACCAAAAAAACCACATAATCATTTCAATTGATGCATATAAGCATGTGACGAAATTCAATACCCTTTCATGGTAAAAATACTGACACACTAGGAATAGATGGACATTCCTTCAATGTAATAAAGGCCATATGTGAAAAGTCCACAACTAACATTCATTCTTAATGGTGAAAGAGTGAAAGTTTTCTGCTCAAGATCAGAAACAAGACAAGGTCGTCTACTTTCACCACTTCTTTTCAATAAAGCATTGAAAGTTTGAATTATCTAGTTGCCAATTAAGCAAGAAAAAGAAATGAAAGAAATCCAAATTTGAAAGAAATAAATAAAATTATCTGTTTAGAGATGAATCTACACAAAGCTGTTAGAACTAATAACTACATCTAGCAAATTGCAAGATACAAAATCAACACACATAAATCAATTATGCTTTGATACGCTGACAATGAACAAACAAGAAACTTAAAGAAACAATTCCAGGCAAAATAAGTCAGAAAAAGTTGAGAACCATTTGATTTCACTCATACAATTCCTTGCTAAAAAGGTTTAGCCTGAATACAATCATGAGGAACAAATAGATAATTCTAGATTGTGGGGCATCTTACAAGGCAGATGACATGGATTACTTGAAAAGGTCAATGTCCTTTGAAGAAATAAATTGAAGAAGATACAAATAAATGGAAGCATATACCATGCTTCATGAATAAGAACAATTAACATTGTTAAAATGTTCATATTACCCAAAGCAATCTATAGATTCAATGCAATCTTTGTAATAATACCAATGGCATTTTTCACAGAACTACAACAAATTATCCTAAAATTTATATAGAACCACAAAACTCCCCAAACAGCCAGGACAATCTTGAGAAAGAATAACAAAGTTAAAGATATCATACTACCTGATATCAAACTATACTACAAGGTTCTAGTGATTGAAACAGCATGATACTGGCATAAAAACAGACATATAGATCAATGGAACCAAATAGAGAGCACAGAAATAAACCCTACCTATATGGTTAATTAATCTATGACAAAGGAGGTGAGAATATACAATGGAGTAAAGACAGTCTCTCTAATAAATGGTGTTGGGTAAACTGGACAGATACATGCAATGAAACTAGACCACCTTCTTACACCACATACAAAGATAAACTCAAAATGGATTAAAGACCAAATGTAAGACTTGAAACCATAGAACTTCTAGAAGAAAACAGGCAGTAAA
>NW_011888844.1:2615291-2632714 GCF_000151845.1 Pteropus vampyrus | reverse complement strand
TAGCAATGTTTTTAGGGCTGATATATCTTCTCGGGCAAAGGAAACAAAAGAAAAAATAAAGAAATATGACTTCATCAAACTAAGAAGTTTTTGTACAGCAAAAGAGACCATCAACAAAATGAAAAGAAACCTACTGAATGGGAGAAGATATTCACCAATGATCTATCCAGTAAAGGGTTAATATTGAAAATTTATAAAGAACTCACACAACAGCAAAAAAAAACCAAAAACAAAAACAAAAAAACTAAAAATCCAATTAGAAATTTGGCAGAGGACCCGAGTAGACATTTCTTCAAATAGAACATACAGATGGCCAACAGACATATGAAAAGATGCTCAATGTCACTAATCATCAGAGAAATGAAAGTTAAAACTATAGTAAGATATCACTTCATACCTGTCAGGATGGCCATCATTAATAAATCAACAAATGTTGGTGAGGATGTGGAGAAAACGGAAACTTCGTGTACCGTTGGTGGAATCGTAAATTGTTGCAACAGCTGTAGAAAACAGTATAGAGGGTCCTCAAAAAATTAAAAATAGAACTACAATGTGAACCAGCATTTTTATCTCTGGGTATTTATCTGAAGAAAATCAAAACACTAATTCATAAAGATCTGTGCATCTGTATGTTCACTGAAGCACTATTTACATTAACCAAGATATGGAAGCAACCTAAGTACTCATCAACAGATGATGGGATAAAGAAATTATATATACACACAACAGAATATTACTCAGCCATTAAAAATAATTAAATCTTAACATTTGAGACACCATGAATGGACCTGGAAGGTATTATGCTAAATAAAATAAAGCAGACTGAGAAATACAATACCATATGATCTTACTTATATTTGAAATCTAAAGAACAGGATAAATGAACAGACAAAAGGAACAGGCTCATAGAGGCAGAGAATGAATTGATGGTTGCCACATGGGAGGGAGGTTCAGGGTGGGGTAAAAAAAGTGAAAGAATCAAGAAGTACAAATTAGTAGACACAAAATAGTCATGGAATGTAACTTAAAGCATATGGAATATAGTCAATAATATTGTGATAACTCTGTATAGTGCCAGGTGGGTACTAGACTAGTCAGGGGGATTACTTTGCAAATTATATAAATGCATACCACTATGCTGTACACCTGAAACTAATATAAAACAATGTCGAATGTCAACTGTAATTGAAAAATCAAAAAAAGGGAGGAAAGGTGAAGGGAAATGAGAGGTTCAAACTTCCAGGTATAAAATAAGTCATGGGGATGTGGTGTACAGCAGAGGGAATAGAGTCAATAATATTGTGATAGCCTTGTACGGTGTCAGATGGTTGCTGGACTTACCATGGTGATCACTTCTTTAGGTATATAAATGTTGAATAACTATAGTCTACACCTGAAACTAATGCAATATTGTATGTTAGCTATATTTTAATAAAATTTTTTTAAAAGACTTGCCTTTACTAGGCAGGAGATAATTCCCCAAAGGTCTTCAGAGAGTTATTTATATCTGCAAATTGTAACCTTGCCCAGATTGAATGCTCTCAGATAGTCCTCGCAATGTTTGATATTTATACTCTAAGTGTCCTATCGCCCTAATTCCTTTACCACAATTTTTTATTTGATAATCTTTATGCCCAAGAGACATATTTTAGGTTATCAAATTCTGCTGCCCTTCAATCTGGTTACTTTTAATTTTCCTTCATTGATAAATTGGGCTGGGAGGCTATTGTGCTGTAGTAAGAGAAACATAGACTTTGGGGTGAGATAGTTTGGAGCTTGAATCCCAGATCCGCCCCTTGAAAGTTGAGTAACGTTGGAAAAGGTCCTAACTATCCCCTGAGCCATAGTTTCCACATCAAAAATTAGAAAAAAAGGTTTTGTGAAGATATAATGTGATACTATGTAAAGCAACTGGCATATAGGATGTTACAAAAATAGTTGATGAGGAAAAAGAAAGTATGTTTTGGCTGTCTGTTAAAAAGGAAAAAAAAATCACTGGAAAGGGAAATATTCTCTTGTTCCTACAGCGTAGACTCTTGAGGTCTTCATTAAGTCTTTGATGGAAGCATTTTTTTCATATATGTTAATCATTAAACACATTTACATCAGAGAGAGTACAAGTATCTTCATTGGTCTGACTGGGGTCTGTATAACAGTCAGTTTTCTCTGCATTAAAAGCTAACTCAGATTTTTGTGGAAATAATTATTTTCATATAATTTAATAAAACATTTTGATCTCCCCATCTTCTATCCAGGTTTGTTCTTTAATCCATTCTAAACAATGCCAATAGAGTAATTGTCCTGAAACATCAAGTAGAGAGTAGCATTTCTCTACTCACTAGAGTCCAGTGGCTCTCCACTGCCTACCAACTTCAGAACTTCCTGGCCTGGCAGTCAAGACGATGTCTGGGACCTTTATAGTTTTATTTTATACTGCTCTATCCTAAAGGATTACTAAATCGCTAATAGCCAAAGTGGACTATATACAACATGTGCTTTCTTGGAAAGTGCTTTGGAAGTGAAGGTTAGAATAGAAGAAAGAAAAACTAGAGAATTACTATGGAGTTTTCGGTATGTGTGCCTGTGGGTAAGTATGTGTACTTACTTGTGCACGTATGTGCCTGTGTATGTGTATAACCCAATTAACTCTTCTCATGCTCTAAGAAGGACTTCTATGAAAAGACAGCTGGAAAGAGCCACTTCTGTAGTCTATGATGCTGTCAACTGTACTATCATTATTCCTTAAACTTGCTTCAATTTTTCTTGCCTCCGCCCTTTGGCTCGCATTATCTCTTCTGCTTAGGGTGTTCTGCTCTCTCCCCTGTATCTATCCCCATCTCTATCTATGAAAACCCTACACAGTCATCAAGGACAGGTTCAATTGCCACCTCCATTTCATGTCCCTTCCATCTTTTCTGAGGTCTTCATGTATTGCATATACAGTATCAATCTCTTCTAACCCTGTATTTTAGTGGTTTGTTTCTTTCCTCATAGCAGAGTTGCCAAATATAGTTGTTCTGGTTGTGCCCTGAATAAAGGTGCCTGGATGAGAGGGGCAAAGAGGGGCTGAAATCCACCTGACAAGCCGTGCTTAGAGGGAGTACCTTTTCTAATTTACACAGATACAGTGTGTGCTAGTAGTTCTGCCTGTCAGAGTAACAGCTCCTTGAGGACAGGGACTAGATCATAAACATTTTTGTGCCTCCCCAGCACTTTCACTAGTGCTTGCTGAAGGCCTCCTTGTGGGCATCAAATGTGACTCTCTCTCTCTCTCTCTCTCTCTCTCTCTCTCTTCTCTCTCTCTCTCTCTCACTCTTTCTCTCTCCCCCGCCCCTCCCTCTTTGATAGGTAATGTTACCTGTCAATTTGACTGGCCTAAGGGATGCTTAGATAGCTGGTAAAACCTTATTTCTAGGTATATCTATGATGGTGTTTCCAGAAGAGATTAGCATTTGAATTGTGAATATTAATAAAGGAAAACATTATTTACATTGGAGTTCGGAGAGTCTGTGTGGAAAGCTTGCACACCTTACCGCTCATCATCAATTACTTCAAACAGGAAGATACCTACTTTCCATCTCCAACAGGAAGATGTTTTCTACTCTATTACTCCAGCAAAAATCATCATCATCATCATCATCATCATCATCATCAATCATCATCATCTCATCAGGTGACCACTCAGCCAATGAAAGACTGTTATAACTGAGCCAATGAAAAGGCACAACACTTCAAACTTCAAATTTCCTCTAACAGACTTTGTTTACAACAACCCATCTGAACTCCCTTATTCCTCCATAAAAGGACATTTCTCTTCTTTCTTCTCTAGACTTGCACATGGTTTGCCGTTAGACCACATAGCAAGAATTACAATTCTTTGTTGTTCCCTAATAAACCCATTTTGTTGAGGCGACGGGAGAAAGCATTATAAAGTCAAAATGGTGGTTTTAGAGAAGAAATGGGTTAGAATGTCATTTGGTTTCATGATCAAATAAATTGACTAATTTGGATTAAAGCTGCATTCTGAATGTGGGCTTTTTTTTTTTTCTTAAAATCCTAATGTTCTATTCACTTCAAAATGTATTCAGAGAATGAATTGTTGTCACTCTATGTGTTTTACTTTTGACAAGTGTAATCCTTTTGGAGAAGTTTCAGCTGAAATCGCTTGTGAGCTCAGAAAGCCTATGGTGACAATACTGAATTTGAGAAACTCATCTGTCTCTTTAAAATTATTAATTATCAGGATAGTGGGAAGACCCCCCAAAATTCTAATTTGACTTTCATAATTCATATCATTGACTAATTTCTAAATTTTAAAATATTTTTGTTATTTCTCCCAATTGACAGCCATTTTTCAATGACTGATGAAAGTTTTCAAATTATACAGCAGTATTATTGTTGTGTTTTTGTTGTGGTTGAAACATGCTGTGTATTAATCATTTCCTAAGTACTAAGAATCATTCTAAATATTAAATATATACTTTCATTTAATCATCACCAAGTTCTATATTGTTATTAGAAATATTATCCCCTCTATTATCTTCTACCAATCAAAAGACAGACACAAAAAAGAAAACCATTAGCTATAATAGTAAGTAATAAGGTAGCTCTGAGAACATGGAATATGACTGCCAGGAGGCATCAGCAACAGCTGACAGCGGGGAAGTGGGAGGGGTTTATACTCATATTTGTGGTGAAGAATTAAATGCCATTATTATGAACTCCAAAACTTGTTGACATTGTTATTGTACTCTAATCACTTCAGATTACATAAAATTATTAGGAAATAGTGAAAAGTCCAAATTGTTTTTCTTTAGTTAAAGTATATTTCACATACGTTATATGAGTTTCAGGTGTACAATATAGTTATTCAATATTTATATACTTCACAAAGTGATCCCTATGATAAATCTAATAATCTTTTGTCACAGTACAAAGTTATTATGATACAATTGACTATATTCCATGTGCTGTATATTACATCCCTCTGGAAAGTTTTAATTTAGTCAGTAAATATATTTTTACTAGCTTTGTTGGATTATAGAAAGTTGGTACTGGAAGAAGCCTTGAAATATTACATTTTACAAATCCCTCATTTTACAGATGAATAAAAAAAAAAAAAAACACTGAACTAAATTCACCTGTCCAAGATTACACAGCTACTTGCTGAAAATTCCAGGACTAAAACTAAATGCTGTTAACTCTCAGTCCAGTGCCCATTCCACTATACTTCCCGATAGCTTACTCCCATGTACCTAAAACTATCATTTAGAGGGCATTTAAGAACTACTTTACTCACTTTGTAAAAGGGAATTTTAATTAGATTTTAAAATCATATTATTTGTAATTGATAGTTTCAAACATAAGTTTTCTCTCAAATAAGTTATTTTTCTTGCAATATTTTTCACTATGAATTTACTTAGTAGAACCACCCTTTTTATTAAAATTAGTTGACAGAAAATATTATATTAACTTCAGGCATTAAACATAGTGACTCAATATCTATATACCTTACAGTGATCACCACAAAGAGACTACTAATCTGTCACTGTACAAAGTTAAGATATTGTTGGATATTTCCCCTATGCTGTACATTATAACCCTGTGACTTATTTATTTTATAATTAAAAATATGTACGTCTTAGTCCCCTTTACCTTTTTTGTCCATACCCCCTGGCAACCATCACTTTGTTCCCTGTATCTATGAGTCTTATCCTGTTTTGTTGCTTGTTTATTTATTTTGTCCTTCAGATTCCATATATAAGTGAAATCATATGATATTTTTCTTTTTCTGTCTGACTTATTTCACTTACCGTAATACTCTCTAAGTCCATTTGTGTTGTTGCAAATGGCAAGACTTCATTTTTTATGGCTGAGTAGTATTCCATTGTACATATATACCGTATCTTCTTTATCCATTCATTTGTTGATGGACATCTATGTTGATTCCATATCTTGGCTATTGCAAATGATACTGCAATATAAAGGTGTATATATATTTTTGAATTAGTGTTTTTGATTTCTTTGGGTAAATACCCAGAAATGGAATTGCTAGGTTATATGGTATTTCTATTCTTAATTTTTTGAAGAACCTTCATACTGTTTTTCGTAGTGATTGCAGTAATTCAAAATCTCATCAACTGTTTACAAAGGTTCCTTTTCTCCACATTCTAGCCAACACTTTCTTTTTGTTGTCTTTTTGATAATAGCCATTCTGACAAATATGAGATGATATCTCATTGTGGTTTTCATTTGCATTTCCCTGATGATTAGTGATGGTGTATATCTTTTCATGTGTCTGCTGGCCATTTGTATGTCTTCTTTGGACAAATGTCTCTTCATGTCCCCTGCCCATTTTTTTTCAGTGAATTGTTTATTTTTTTATGCAAAGTTGTATGAATTCTTTATAATTTTTTGGATATTAACCTCATATCAGATATATTATTTGCAAATACCTTCTCCCATTTAGTAGGTTGCTTTCCACATCAACAAAACCATCAACAAAAAGATCCGCACTTAATGAGTAAAATCAAGAAAATATTCAGCTCAATCCACGTCTGAATTATCATAAACTAATTGTTTGAGTCTGAATAAGTGAGGAATAAACATACTGGTTTCATCATATCAAAGGTTGACAAAAAATGGGTATCCGTTAGGGCTTGCATATTGTTTTGTTATAAAAAGTTGCTCATTGTAATTGGGTTTATTGCAAAAGTAGGCAAACTATGTTATTTTAATAAAAAGTTCCTATCTGGATTTTATCTTTTTTTTTTCTTATTTCTTAAATATTTTTAAATTAATTATTTATTTTTTTATTAAGTTTATTGGGGTAACATTGGTTAATACAATAATACAATTATATAATTTTCACGTGTACATTATCATTTGAATCTGTATATTCTATTGTGTGTTTACCACTCAAAGTTCAGTTTCCTTCAGCTACCATATATTTGAACCCCTTTACCCACTTCACCGATACCCTACCTCCATATATTTGACCCTATTTACCCCGTCTACCTCTCTCCTCCTCCACACTCCACTAGTAACCACTAATCTACAGTCCTCTGGAAACCACTAGTCTAATGTCCATGTCCATGAGTCTCCTGATCATTTGTTGCTTTTAGGTTTATATTCCACATATAAGTGACATAATGTGATTTTCAACTTTTTCTATGTGGCTTATTTTGCTTAGCATGATTATCTTGAGGTCCATCCATGTTGTCGAAAATGACAGTATTTCATCTCTTCTTATGGCTGAGTAATATTCCATTGTGTATATGTACCACTGCTTCTTTATTCAATCATCTATCATAGGACACTTCGGTTGCTTCCGTGTCGTGGCCACTGTGAATAATGCTGCTATGAACATCGGTGTGCAAATATCTCTTCGGATATGGGTTTTCAAGTCTTTGGAGTAAAGACCCAGTAGAGGGATTGCTGGATCATATGGTAGATCAAAACCTAGTTTTGTGAGAAACTTCCATTCTGTTTTCCATAGTGGCTGTATCAACTTTCAGTCCCACCAGCAGTGTATGAGAGTTCCTTTTTCTCCACATTCTCTCCAACATTTGTTATTATTTGTCCTGTTGATTATAGCTATTCTAACAGGTGTGAGATGGTATCTCATTGTGGTTTTGATTTGCATTTCCCTAATAGCTAGCGATGTTGAGCATTTTTTCATATAGTTGTTGGCCATTTGTATCTCCTTTAGGGAGAAGTGTCTGTTTAGGTTCTCTGCTCATTTTTTGATTGGGTCATTTGTTTTCTTGTTATTGAGTTGTATGAGTTGTTTGTGTATTTTAGATACTAGGCCCTTATTGGAGGTGTTGTTTGCAAATATATTTCCTCATTCGGATAGTTCCCTCTTTACCTTGTTGACAATTTCTTTTGCTGAGCAGAAGCTTTTTATAATGAATGTAGTTTCATTCATTTATTTTAGCTTTTACTTCCCTTGCCTTTGAGGTCAAATTCATAAAATCCTCTTTAAGTCCATGATCCATGAGTTTAGTTCCTATGTTTTTTTCTATGCATTTTATTGTTTCAAGTCTTATATTCAGATCGTTAATCCATTTTGAGTTAATTTTGGTGTATGGTGATAGACAACAGTCTAGTTTCATTCTTTGGCAGGTGGCTTTCCAGTTTTCCCAGCACCATTGATTGAAGAGACTTTCTTTTCTCCACTGTACATTTTTGGCTTTTTTGTCGAAAATCATTTGCCCATATAAATATGGGTTTACTTCTGTACTCTCAATTCTGTTCCCCTGGTCCGTATGTCTGTTTTGCTGCCAATACCATGCCATTTTGATTATTGTCACATTGAAGTATAATTTGAAGTCGGGCAGAGTGATGCCTCCAGCCTCGTTCTTCTTTCTCAGGATGGCTTTGGCAATTCGGGGTCTATTCTGCTTCCATACATATCTGCTGATTTGTATTTAAATATGCCGATGAGATTTTGATGGGGATTGCATTAAATCTGTATAATGCTTTAAGTAATAAGGTCATTTTAGCTATGTTGATTCTTCCAATTTAAGAATGTGGACTATCTTTCCATTTCTTTGTATCTTCTTCGATTTTCTTTTAATAGGGTCTTATAGTTTCCATTATATAGGTCCTTCACATGTTTCATTAAATTTATTCCTAGGTATTTTATTTTATTTTTTATTGCAGTTGCAAAAGGAATTATTGTTTCCACTTTTTTTTTTCTGAAACTTCATTATTAGAGTATAGGAACGCTATGGATTTTTGAACATTGATTTTGTATCCAGAGACTTTACTGTATTTGCTTATTGTTTCTAGTAATGTTCTTGTGGAGTCTTTCGGGTTTTCTGTATAGAGAATCATGTCATCTGCAAATAGTGACAGTTCGACTTTTTCGTTTCTTGTTTGGATGCCTTTTATATCTTTGTCTTCCCTGATTGCACTTGCTAGGATCTCCAATGTTATGTTAATAACAGTGGCGATTGTGGACAGCCTTACCGTGTTCCAGATCTTAGAGGGAAAGTTTTTAGTTTTTTACCAGTAAGTATAATGTTGGCTGAGGGTTTGTCATAGATGGCCTTTATTATGTTAAGGTACTTTCTTACCAATTTTGTTAAGTGTTATGATTATAATTGGATGCTGTATCTTGTCAAAGGCTTTTTCTGCATCTATTTATATGATCATATGATTCTTATTTTTTTATTTGTTTATGTGGTGTATCACATTAATTGATTTGCATATGTTGAACCATCCCTGTGCCTCTGGGATGAAGCCCACTTGATTGTGATGTATAATCTTTTTAACATATTGTTGTATTTGGTTCGCTAGTATATTATTTAGGATTTTTGCATCTGTGTTCATGAGATATATTGGTCTGTAGTTTTCTTTTTTGTGTGTTATCTTTACCAGGTTTTGATATCAGAGTAATATTGGCCTCATAAAATGAGTTGGGAAGTACTGCTTCTTCTTTGATTTTTTGGAAGAGTTTGAGGAGAATAGGTATTAAATCTTCTTTGAATGTTTGGTAGAATTCACTGGTGAAGCCATCTGGTCCTGGACTTTTACTTTTTGGTAGGTTTTTGATGATTGTTTCAATTTCCATACTGCTGATCGGTCTATTTAGATTTTCCAGTTCTTCTTGATTCTATGTAGGAAGGTTGTGTTCTTCTATGTACTGGTCTACTTCTTCTAGGTTATTCAATTTGGTGTTATATAGTTTTTCATAGAATTGTTGTATGATCCTTTGTATTTCTGCAATGTCCATCATAATTTCCCCTCTTTCACCCCTGATTTTGTTTATTTGTGTTCTTTCTCTTTGTTCTTTAGTGAGTCTAGCCAGAGGGTTGTCAACTTTATTAACCTTCCAAAGAATAAAAATAAATGCTCTTTATTTCATTTATTTTTTCTATTGTTCTAATTTTCATTTATTTCTGCTATAATTTTGATTATTTCTTTCCTTCTCCTGACTTTAGGCTTCTTTTGTTCTTCCTTTACTAGTTTTTTAAGATGAAGCATTAGGTTTATTTGGGCTCTTGTTTTTGGAGATAGGCCTGTGATGATATGAACTTTCCTCTTATGACCACTTTTGCCATGTCCCAAAAGTTTTGATATGTTGTACTATCATTATAATTCATTTCTATGAATCTCTTGATCTCTCTTTTTATTTCTTCTCTGACCCAGTTATTCTTCAGTAGTATGTTGTTTAATCTCCATGTATTTGTGATTTTTTCCTGCTCTCTTTTTGCATTTGATCTCTAGTTTCGAAACATTATGATCAGAGAATATGGCTGGTATGATTTCAATCCTCTTATATCTGTTCAGTCTATCTCCGTGTCCCAGTATGTGGTCAATCCTTGAGAATGTTCTTTGTGCACTAGAGAAGAATGTATAAGCAACTGTTTTGGGATGGAAGGCTCTGTAAATATCAATTATGTCCAGATAGACTAATGTGTCATTTAAGGATATTTTTTAAATTGATTTTTTGTTTAGAATATCTGTTCATATCTGACAGTGGGGTATTTAAGCCCCCTACTATAATAGTGTTTTGGTCTGTTTCTCCTTTTAGTTCTGTTAGTAATTGCTTAATGTATTTTGGGACTCACTGATTGGGAGCATAGATATTAATAAGTGTTATGTCTTCTTGGTGCATGATTCCCTTTATCATTATGAAATTTCCCTCAGTATCTTACTTTACCTTTTTTATTTTGAAGTCTATTTCGTCTGACATTAATACTGCTACTCCCGCTTTTATCTGAACACCTTTGCTTAAAATATCATTTTCTACCCTTTCACTTTGAGTCTATATTTGTCTTTGGAGCTGAGATACGTCTCCTGGAGGCAGCATATGGTTGGGTTTTGTTTTATGATCCACTCTGCAACTCTGTGCCTTTTTATTTGTGAGTGCAGTCAATTTACACTTAGGGTGATTATTGAAATATGAGGTCTTCTTATAGCCATTTTATCTTTTGCTTTCTGGTAGCTCGGTGTTGCCATTGCTTCCTTGTCCTTGTGTTTCTGTTTTCTTTATTTTGGTTGGCTTTTGTGAGTTTCTCCTCTAGTTTTTCTTGTTTTATGTTATATACTTCAGTTCTGAACCTTTTTTGTGTGGTTACCATTACGAATATAAAAAGGATGGTTATATATATACAGTCATCCATTTTCTTTTGTGTGTGCCTTATCTCCATTACCCTTTGCGAATCTGGATCTTTGAATCCCCCCTTTTCCATCATTGTTATCTCAGTTTGTCCCTATGTATGCTGAACGTTCATTACTACCTTGCTATAGCAATTCTCTTTTCATTTTTTAAGCTTATAATGCCTTATTCTTAATAAGGGTTGCACTCTTCTGCTTCTACTTGCCTGATAGTCACCTTACTCCTAATTGAGTTTTTGTTTTTCTGTTTTTTTGTTTTTTTGGTCATTTTGTTTCCTGTAGTTCAGGTCTTGTAGTGGAGAATTTCCTCAGTTTTTGTACTTTTGGAAAAGTTTTAATTTCTCCTTCATATCTAAAGGAGAATTTAGCTGGATACATTATTCTAGGTCTGTAGTTCCTTTCACTTAGTAGTTTAAATATTTGATTCCATTCCTTTCTGGCTTGTAAAGTTTGCGCTGAGAAGTCTGAGGATATTCTAATAGGTTTACCTTTATAAATTACTGTGTTTTTTTTTTTTTCTCCCTGGCTGCTTTGAGAATTCTATCTTTGTTGTTTATTTTTTATAATTTTAATACAATGTGTCTTGGTGAAGGTCTTTTTGAGTTGAGATAATTGTGTGTTCTGTTGACTCCTTGAATTCCAGGCTCTAGCTCATTACTTAGATTTGGGAAATTCTCCTCAACTATTTTTTCTGCAAATGCTTTCTAGTCCCTGTTCCTATTCTTTGCCTTCGAGAATGCCCATTATTCTTATGTTTCCTCTCCTGATCGTATCAGCTAGTTCTTGAATTTCTCTTTCATTTTTTTTTTCATTCTTCAGTTTCTCTCTTCTTCCTCTGATTTATTTCTAGATTTCTGTCTTTGATGTCACTGATCCTTTCTTCCATTTGGTCGACTATTTCCCAAAATTGCTATTTTATTTTTCAGCTCTTGCAGTGTGTGTGTGTGTGTGTGTGTGTGTGTGTGTGTGTGTGTGTTTATCTCCAGAGGATCTAGTCTGTTCTTTTTGAGGGTTTCAATCTCTTTGCTCTGTTCATCTAGGCGCTTTTTTTTTTAATTTCTGAAATTGTTGATATCACTCGTTTTGGAACTCACTGTGCTTTTTTAGAAGTACCATCCTGAAGTCTCTGTCATTTAAGTTGCATATTTCTATGTCTGTAAGCTTATTTTCTGGAGATTTTTCTCTTTCTTTCTAAGATGCCTTGTCACCTTTGCTTTTTATGGTGTTTAATGGACTATTTATCTGCCTGGGCTTTAATAGAAGTGTATTCTGCTGTTTTTCCAGAAAGAACGTTTATTATATATAAAGGTCTCTCTTTAGCCTGTTGCAAAGAAAGTGCTTTTCTTTTGGTTTCCAGTAGGTGGCGTATAAACCTCTCGGATCCCAGCTTTATATAAAGCCTTAAAATTCCTTTTTAAAAAATTTTCTTGTAGACATTTAAATACGTTCGTCACCCTCAGTTTCAGTCCTTGTCAGTGTCAGAGACAGTGTCGGCAGTGTTTGCTCAGAGACAGTGTTGGCAGTTTTTGCTCAGATTCCCCTGGGTCTCCACAGTGATCCGTTTCAGAAGGTGCCCTCTGGTTTGGAAGTTGGGAGCTTCGGCTCAGCCTCAGCTTTGAAATTGGTGCTGGTAAAAATCAACTGTTGTTTCTATGTGGCCTCATTCCGCTTCTCCGTCTTCTGCCCTGATGACTGGGCCCTTCTGCCCATTGCAGTGTGCTCACAGCAGTCCCAGGCAGGGCTGTTCAGTAAATTCCCTCACCTTCACCCCTCCTGTAGTGAGCTTCAGTGGCTGCGAGAGGTAACTTCTTTATTTCTCCCAGTCTACTGCCCAACACCCGGGGTTCTGAGCTCTGGTAGCTCTTATAAGCAGATCCCATGCTCAGATATGCTAGTATGCAGTTCACGTGATTTTTTTTGAGTTTCAGATGTTCGGCTTATTGTTGTTTCAAGGGGAAAGATCTGGCAACATCTCTCACTCTGCCATGTTTCCGGGATTCTGGATTTTATCTTTTAAAATATTATGTTATTCTAATTTTCCAAAAATATATGACATTTAAGTCATCAAAGTGATGAAAAATGCTTTCTTGTGATCCTATATTTTTGATCAATTTATTTTAAAATGAAATTCATGCAAATTTTAGAAATGCACATAATGTAAACCATCATAAATATAAAAGGAAACCCAACATATTCATATTTAAAGCAAACAATTTTCTGATTGGGTGTATACACACACACACACACACACACACACATATAAGTATATATGCATGGATATATATCGACTTTTCTGTATGAGTACATGTAAACATGTAAAAGTATATCTCATAGTCTGCACTACCTTGATCAGTTAATCTCCATACTGACAGCACATCTTGTTGTGATGTGAAAACTTTTCATACAAAAATTTTTATGCAAAATAATTTTTCCACTGAATACACAAATAATTCTTCTAAATTATTTCTGCTTTCATGTCAAAAACATTTTTTAATGAAAAGAGAAGCAAATAACTTTTCAGTATCTCAAAAATGTTAACAAAATGCCTTTGAGAGATGTTTTTGCTATTATAGCAAAATTGCCAACAACTCAATCACCAATTCTGCCTTAAGTATGGTTAAATTGACCGTTTCTGTTAGCCATTCCTCTTTAAAGGAGTCTCAGGAGTTTTTTATTAGTAAAACTTATAGCTTTAACCTAAGAAAACTTGTGGCTATCTAATATAATTGTTCATATTTTTAAAAGCAATTTCTGTGTGGGAAACACTGATTCTATAGCATAAAGTAATAATTTACTTTTACTTTATAAGGACTAGAGAGAAATGTTATCATCTTATGCCAATAGGATGTTTAGATATTTCATACAGAACATTTATATTACTAGAAATAGAGTCAAGTTACTGAATTTTCTTATCACTCTAGTATTGGTTTAATATACACAATGAAATAGGCATTTGTCTAGGAACGAAGTGAAAATTAGGAAACATTAGTTCCATGAGTGTAAGATTATTACATATTCCTTTCTCTGAAATATCATTGTCAAAAAAACAATAAGTTAGGATTATGGCATTCATTAACTGATATTAATATGCTTCATCTCCTCTAGCTTTTGATTTTAATTTTTGCCTAAGTATCTGTATTAATGTTGCCACTCATTTTTTTCTAAAAATTACTTATTAATATAGTGATATACTTTTGAACCAGTAAATCATGCATTGTAATTACCATGCAATGATATTTGCTTTCATTTATGGATTTTTGTAAAGGAGACATTTTAAAGCAGCGAGTGGATATTATCTTGCAGTGAGTTTAAATAAAAATGTGTAGGAAAGTATAGAATATCAAGTTAGAAGGTATATATTGAGAACATATTTTTATTTTAATTGGAAGGACTAAAGTTTTGGAAGTTCATGATAAAGTCACACAATTTAATTCCCGTCAGGAATTTGTTTGTGCCAGGTATGACCATCATTTGTTCCATCCATTTCTTCAGGCTCAAAAGTCACCATATCAAAGAAATATTCCCTGAATTACCCTATCTAAAATAGCAGCCTCTCCTCCATATTTTCTTTTTTTGCATTTCAATAAATATTTGTGGAAACTAGAAGGAACTTTAGAAATTATCCTGTTTATCCTGTATTTGAAGAAACTAATGCTTAGAGAGTTGAAATGCAATCTTACCTGAAGGAACCAAGACAGTATTAAAATAAAGATTTCTCACCTCTTAATCTACTGCTCTTTACATTACAACATACTGCATCCTAATCTTGTAGATCAAGTTTGTGATAAAACACTACTGTTAAATCTTATTCATGAGTACTGCCTTTAAAGTTATTCTTTTTTTCCTGTGAACATAAGAGACAGCTTGAATAATAGGAGACCATTATATACAAACTTTAAGGCAATATCTTTAAAAATGGTATATTTTCAAATTCTGTCGGTGAGTAACATTCAAATGATTAAATCCTACATGTGTTCAGCCAAGAAGACAATGTAGTTTAAATAACTTATCTTAACACAGAAACTGCCTTGAAGATTTGTTTCAGAGTAATGATTACAAACTAATTCTATGAATGAATGATCTTTTAAGAAAATGAATCTTATCAAAATTTGTAGTGGGTAACTGTGATATAAGTCAGTTTCACAAATCTAACTGTAATGAGTGGTGAGGGAGACAGAGACAGTGTCTACTAATCAAACTTTACTGATAACATGGAAGCTGCTGTAATATTGGTGTGCCAAAATGACTTGAAAGCTATTGCATGAAATGTTTTTTTTATAATAATATACAAATCCTCTGTTTCTAACACAGAGTAACAAATAATTGTAGAGAACAGCAAAGTGAAAACATACCCAGTCTAAATAAATTTTGCAAGTCCATGACAAAAAATGTAACTGACATCCTTTGGCAAACTTAGATGCTTACTGAAAGGATGAACAAATTCATGTCAGCATTTTAAAGTAGGAGAAATTATGACAGGCATTCCCTGTATATCATTGTCTCAGATATTTTAGAATGCATAATTGGAAAGCTTTATGTATTTTATAATCCAAATTCTCAACAAATTTATATTTTGATGAAATATTTGGATAACATATCCAGTGTCTAATATCTTTATGGGATGCTCTTGGTTCATTTTTGGCCTGAAATGGAAAATATCATATATAAGATCACTTTCTAGTTTACAAGTACTGGAGGCTTTTATGTTTGCAAATCATCTTATCCAGCCTTGGTAGTGAGTAGTAAAAAATGAAATAGTCTTTGGAAAACAAAACAGAACAAAACAAAATTGAGTATCTGCTTTGTTGTGGTTGTTCCGAAGGCATAGTGTGTTTTATTTAATGAGGGAGTAGAGTAAAACAGGGGGAAGAATACTGAAAGCAGACTAAGGGGCTTGCCAATAATAGTCTCCATACTAGTGTTTCTCAAATTGTGGATTGTGGGCCACCTGCATCAAAATTTCCTAGTGCTTGTTAACATGCATATTCTTTGGCCCAAACACCAAGTCATAATCTTTGAGAAGTGGTAGTAGGGATTAACAATATGCAATTTTAGAAAGTTTCATAGGGATTACTATGCACATTAGAGTTTAAGAGGCACTAATTTAGATAAATTATTAGAAACAGATTCTTAACCTGTGAGTTTCATGTAAGATGTAGAAGCTCAGTAAGGTTCACAGACAGCATGATATAGTATAAAACAATCCTCACCTAGATTACAGTGATCTTTCTGTAGAATTGGAAGATCTGTTAGTTTATCAGCTCTCTGAATTTGGGTAAATCATTAAATTCCTCTGAGCTTCAATTCTCTTAGCTACTAAAGTGAAATATATTAGCCAATTTCCAGAATAATGGTAAGGATTAAATGAAATATTTAGTGTTGAAGTACTTTATAAACTGCGAGGTATTTTAAAATCACCTTATTATATTATTAATAATAAAATAAGCCAATAAACACCTAAATAACAAACACAATTATGGGTATATTGGGACCTTACTGTAAGGTCTTTCTTTATGTTCTTTGTAGAAAATAAAAAAATATCACCTTAAACAAAACCTTTTTCGCATATGCTAGAAAATAAAATTTTGAGGACAAGTTGAAATGTTTAGCATAGGAGTCCAGAAATCCTGAACATGAATTGTTAAAGGTAACAATTGAATTGCACTATCATTCCATTTATTCAATGGCCATTTGTCTTATAATTTATTCACAAAAATGCTAGAACAATTTTATTCTTATCTGCCTATTTATTTTGAATTTGTTAAAGTCAACCATGACAAACTGAAAAGTGCATTCAATCAAGTTAACCGCTTTGCATACCACATGATAATGGATGAAATATTCTCATTTCAAATCCTGGTCCTGTGATTAAAATTAGGTATGTCTGAAGCAAGGCAGGTAGTGCAGGGACACCCTCTCTCTCTCCAGAATATGGCTTCAGAAATTTTTCCTTCCTTCAGACCTTACTCTGTTTTAGCCCTGGGTAGGGTGAGGATAAGCCAAAACCAGTCTTTTCCAGCCTAGATTCTATCTTTGGCTAAAGCACGACCTTTGGATAATTATATCATTATAATCTCATCCGCACTGCAAATACTGAAGCTCTCATCATGCACCTGATGCCATGACAGTTTCAGAAACACCATATGAGGAAGAAAAAGCAGGAAACTGAACTCCATGCCTACTGGGAGGAGACAAGAGGGCTATGTCAGCACCACATTTTCCTGGGCTCTGCCTCCAGGGAGAACGAAAAAGTTCATAAACAACCATCTTGGGCTCTCTCTCTCTCTCTCTCT
>NW_011888844.1:2584966-2615241 GCF_000151845.1 Pteropus vampyrus | reverse complement strand
CTCCCTCCCTCCCTCCCTCTCTTTTTCTCTTGCTCTTGCTCTCTCTCATAAGTCAGCACTCCCACCCCTTGAGTGTATACTTTCGTTTTAATAAACCTGTTTGTCTTGCCTTTGAATTCTTTCTCACGGAATAAGACAAGAACCTGGTAATCAGAGCCCCTAGCTTTCTGGCAACAAGACTATGAACCAAAGAAAAGAATAAAAGTTGGTACATAACCAGGTGCATAGGAAAAAAAAAACAAAACAAGAGACAAGGTAGGTCACTTTCACCTGGCGATCTCTGCTACTTTTTATGAAGAACTTGAGAATATGTCAGCTGGTATGTTGGAGAACATTCACAAAACAGGCAGGGAACATTTCTTTGACTCAGACCTCTAGACAAAGCTTCTGTGAGTGCACAAACAAGTCCTGTTTATTTGTTGATTGATGTAGCAGCGAAGTGTGAGAAACAGAGAAATATCTTGAAGGAGAGAAGACATGAGTTTGGGAAATAGTTCCATGCATTATTAATTGGCAAAGCACTTAAACTCTCTTAACATAAGTTATGGAATCCATAAATTGAGAATAATAATATAATCTTAATTTTTTGTTATGATTTAAAGTTTTAATATATATGTAGAAGTAATTTATAAATTTTAAAGCAGTCTAAATGTAGAAAATGACTTAAAACACACGGCCAGTTTGTAATATAATTTTAAACTTCCTTACTACAATAGTTTGAAATCTGCATTTTGATCAAGTACGGATATATGTGTATATGTAAATTTAATTCTGCATCTTCCTCCTTTGTACCCTCATTGTTTTCCTTTCCATGGTATTTGTTCATATGCACCCTACACCAGGCTCAGAGAAGGGAAAAAGATCTATAAAAACTGATTTAAACACATAATGAAATATACATATAAAATATTATTGAATTGTACACTTAAAGACTTGCATTATGTATTAATCTAAGGGTCAACTTTATTATCAGCATCTAGCCTGTAGCAGAAACTAGAAAGAAAAAATGCAAAAAAATAAGAAAAGCTTTAAATTTTAAGGGTTTTTCCAATATTCTATCAAAAATTAGAATGTAATATTCTCATTTTCTTAGAGTGTGTAGTTGTTGGAATTTTTGAAAAAATAATCTTAAGGCAAAATTTATTTATGAGTAGGACAATTTGTAATTATAATGTAAAATCAAAATGAGATATACACGAAGTGCTTCTACTGACACACAGTAGGGAGTTAACCCAGTGTCTTTTTAATTAATTAGTTATTATCATCAGCAGCTATGAGGGCTATATTTTAGCTGTGAATATTCACTCCCAACTTTTTCTAATACATGAACCAACATAATAGAATTAATGTGCCTCCTACTCGCTTTATCATATTCTTTTTGTTTTTTTAAGAAAAAATTGTCCAGCACCGAATATTGTGGTACTTAATTAACACCAAATATCTGAGAGTCTTGTAAATTAATAGTAATTTATATACTTTATTACTAGTTTATGTAACCTTTTCTTGTGTGAAAAATGCTCCACATGCTAGGGTAACATCTTCTATGAAGGCATCCCTGCTTTTGAATAGGGAAAGAATAGATGCTTCTGACATTAAGCCAGTAAAATCTAATTCAAAAAGAAGGATGAGGAGGAAGAGGAGGAGAATGAGTTCTGACTTGGAAGATGGTGTCTATTGGAACTGTTTATTACTTTTTTAAAATCATTATAATGAGGAATTTATTTGCAGGGACTCAGAATATAAATATGGAGATCTTCAGAAATACTTATGTACTATATGGAACTTCTTTAAGTAGTAAACAATTAATTCAAATTCTAGCATACAAGTCCTCTCCCTCTTTCTTGCTTTTAGTACTATATTTCACAAGACAAGATTTATTTTCTATTAAAATTATTTAATATATTGGCAGCTTGTAAATTCCTCATTTATTCATAACAATTGTTTAAACACTGGCAATCTGATATGATAAATAATAGTTAACATATTTTCTATGTTTTGACTCACGATCTATTTTATCAGAGCTTTTCACCCTCATACTAGAATTTTGGTAGTGGTTTAGGCTATACTGCCTGAAAGATACAGTGAGGTCAAATGAGAACAGTAATCCATAACTGGTTTATTAATAACTAACCTAATTAGTGCCATGGGATGATAGATAAAACTGTCTATTTTAGTTTTTCTCATCTCTAGTATTATAAGGAGTTATAAAATAAAATTATCACAATTATATAAATCAAATGAAAATAAATTGACAGTTGAAATTAATAGAATATTACTTGATGTTTTCCTAATTCTATTCAAACTGATTAAAACTGAGAATTGCACATATATAACAGGTTTATAGTAATAGAAGACCTACTAATACAGTACTAAGTAATCTCTTGGAATTACGGTCACAAGCATACATATGGATTTACCTATTTCTATTTCTTCATACTTATTTTAAATAAAAATTAATTAAAGTAAAAGTTTACCAAACAACTATATATATTTTCTAGTACTGAAAGTACTGGAAGCAGGTGAACTTACTAGTACAACTGGGAGGTGAAAAAAGTGGTTCTGGTGAAATGCCAGAGTTTTCATCAATCACTCCCTGGTCTATTGAGATAGATAATGACTACCATGGAAATACTCTGAAGGAAGAGAAAAATTTCTCTTCATTTGATCAAGATCCAAATTTCTTCACTGGATATTAAATTCCTTGAAGATAATGCTGTATCTAGTGTTTTATTTATATTTATTTATGTTTATTATTCATTTTATTGCTAGGGCACCTAAGATGATGGTTGTTTAATAATTTTTGGTTGGTTGATAAGGGAACATTTCACTTGTCACATTGCTTCTGATTTCAAAACTATGCGAGCCTTGAGTAATCATATATATTCAATCACAAAACAATAAATATCACAGTCAAGTGGTTTTAAGGGTTTTACTGAACATATGCACCTATTCCTTCAATATGCAAGTCTAGGGCAACCTATCTTATTGAAGACTTTTGTCATCACAAATGCACCAAACAGCTTCATCTATTGCTATTCTAATCTAGGTTCACATCAGCTCATCCTTTATACTGTAGTCCAGTAGCCTACATATTGACAGAGGTAACCAGGTCTTCCTCATTCATCCTGCACACCAATGTTAATGTCTTTCTTATAAACACTGGTCACCCCATACTTTTCCCTAACTTCTCTCTCTGTGGATCTTAAACAACTTCTAAGCTCTTGTCATAGGAAATATATAGGCTCTTAAGAGTCTCCTTTGAATTTTACTTAAGATATATGACCTAAATATCAAGATCTCTCTGGACTTATTCTCTCGGCAATAGCCACCCAAAAGGGACCATTATTATTTACCCTTCAATATACAGATTTTAGTTTTGGGTACCTTGAAATGAAGGCAGAATAGGGTAACACATCATAGAATATGATATGAAAGGAATAGAAAGGCTCGCTTGATAAGCATAATTCTCTTTGTTAACTTGCCAAGGTGCTTTAACTTTTACCATTAGAGATATGTTTAGTATAATACGAAATACTTTACTTAAAAGAGAGAATTTATTAGCAAAGATTAGCAGTGATTCTCAAGGCATTACTCCCAAATGAACAGCATCAGCATCACCTGGCAACTTTTTAGAAATGCAAATTCCAGGCCTCACCCCAGAACTGCTGAATCAGATGCTCTGGAAGTAGGGCCCAGAAATAATTGTTTTAACAAGCTCTCCAGGTGCTTTCAACATATGCTATAGTTTGATAACCACCGGATTAAAGTATTAATTTCCTGGAAGAGAATAGGGAATTAAATGAATGGGATATAGGTCAGGCAAATTTGGTGGAAGGGAAAAAGACAGAGTCACTGTGGAGAGGGAGGGTCTGAGTAGAACCTGAGTAGTTATAAGGCAACATGAAAACAATGTAGCACCTAGGAATTCAGAGGAAGGCTTTTAAAAAAGTAAGAAAGACGCCTCCCACCCCACCAAAATTTCTTCACCTTGTCTAAGGTTGACCCTGGATACAAGTTAATTCTAGAAAGCACCTCTCTATAGAATTCTGAAGCTAGTTCTGCTTAGAGATATTACAGAGATTACAAAGTTAGAAATTACAGTTTTTAATTTTATATTACTTTTACAACATTTTGAAGCTATTTGCCTTTACTGATGAAATTGGACTCTTAGGGTTGTATAATTCTGAGAATGTACAAATATTTCTACAAGATTGTACAAATATTTCTACAAGATACAAATATTCCACCAAGAGTCTAGTGACATTTTTGGATTTTTTTTTTTGTCAAAGGCATATTTTTAAAATAGTTTTTAGAAATCGTATAGTTGGCATACATTATATTAGTTGCAGGTGTACAACAAAGAGATTGGACATTTATATAACTTACAAACTTATCACTAGAGAAATCTAGTACCCATTTGACACTGTACATATTTATTAAGATATTATTGACTATATTCCTAATGCTATAATTATATCCCCATGAGTATTTTGTAACTACCAATTTGTACTTCTTAATTCCTTCACCCATCTCTCAAACTGCCTCCCATCTGGCAGCCCTCAAAATGTTTTCGTATCTATGAGTTTGTTTTTGTTTTATTTTGTTCCTTAGATTCCACAGGTAGGTGAAATCATATGACATTTATCTTTCTCTGTCTGACTTACTACACTCAGCATGATACCCTCTAGGTCCATCCATATTATTGCAGATGGCAAGATTGCATTCTTTTATTTATTTATTTGAATAGCTGAGTAATATTTCATTGTATATGTGTACCACCTCTTCTTTATCTATTCATCCTTCAAAGGACACCCAGTTTGCTTCCATATCTTGGCTATTGTAAATAATGCTGCCATAAACATATAGATTCACATATCACATCAAAATAGTATTTTGTGTTTCTTCAGAAGAATATCCAGAGGTGGGATTACTGGGTCTTTCTTTGTCTGTTATTATAGCCTTTGTTTAAAAGTCTACTTTGTCTGGTATAGTATTGCTACTCCAGATTTTTTTTTTCATTTCTGTTTTCACAAAATAACTATTTCCATCCCTTTAAGTCTGAGTATGTATTTTGATCTGAAATGAGTCTTTTGTAGACAGCATATGTAAAGGTCTTATTTTCCTATCCATTTAACCACTCCATGTTTTGATTGGGGCACTTAATTCTTTTTACTTATTTAAAGTAATTGTTGATAGATATGTAGTCATTGGTATTTTATTATTCATATTTTTTCACAATTTATTTTCTTTTTCCTTTTATTTATTTATTACATTTATTTATTTTTTTGACGGTGACATTAGTTAACAAAATCCAATAAGTTTCAGCTCTACACTTTACCTGTAAGGCGTATATATATATTTACACTGTGTGTTCAGTTCATATAGTTAGATTTATTTCTATCACCACATATTTGACCTCATTTACCCTGTCTACCTCTCCTCTCCCCACAATCTCCTACCCTCTGGTAACCACTAGTCTATAGTCCACGTCCATGAGTCTCTGTTTGTTTGTCCTGTTCATTTGTTACTTTTAGGTTTATATCCTACTTATAAGTGATATGTGATTTTCAACTTTTTCTGTGTGGCTTATTTCACTTAGCATGACTATCTTGCGGTCTATCCATGTTGTCTCAATGGTAATATCTCACCTCTTCTTATGGCTGAGTAATATTCCATTGTATATATGTACCACAGCTTCTTTAGCCAATCATCTATTGTACGACACTTCGGTTGCTTCCATGTCCTGGCTACTGTGAATAGTGCCGCTATGAACATCGGTGTGCAAATATCTTTTCAGATATGGGTTTTCAAGTCTTTGGGATAAATATCCAGTACAAGGATTGCAGGATCATATGGTAGATCAATTCTTAGTTTTTTGAGGGACCTCCATACTGTTTTCCATAGTGGCTGTACCAATTTGCAGTCCCACCAGCAGCGTATGAGAGTTCCTTTTTCTTCACATCCTCTGCAACATTTGTTATCACTTGTCCTGTTGAGTATAACTATTCTAACAGGTGTGAGATGGAATCTCATTGTGGTTTTGATTTGCATTTACCTGATAGCTAGCAATGTTGAGCATCTTTTCAAATATTTGTTGGCCATTTGTATGTCCTGTAGGAAGAAGCGTCTGTTCAGATCCTCTATCCATGGTTTTGATTGGATACATTCTTTTTCCTTGTTATTGAGTTGTATGAGTTTTTTGTATATTTTGGATATTAGGCCCTTATTGGGGGCATTGCTTGTAAATATATTTTCCCATTCAGATGGTTGTCTCTTTACCACGTTGCTGAGCAGAAGCTTTATAGTTTGATGTAATTTCATTCATTTATTTTAGCTTTTACTTCCCTTGCCTTTGAGGTCAAATTCATAAAATCCACTTTAAGTCCAAAGTCCTTGAGTTTAGTTCTTATGTTTTCTTCTTTGTATTTTATTGTTTCAGGTCTTATATTTAATCCATTTTGATTTAATTTTGGTGTACGGTGATAGATAACAGTCTAGTTTCATTCTTTGGCAGGTGGCCTTCCAGTTTCCCCAACCTCATTTATAGAAGAGGCTTTCCTTTCTCCATTTATGTTTTTGGCTTTTTTTGTCAAAAATCATTTGCCCATATAAATATGAGTTTACCTCTGGACTCTCAATTCTGTTCCACTGGTCTGTGTGTCTGTTTTGCTGTCAATACTATGCCATTTTGATTACTGTCACTTTGTAGTATAATTTGAAGTCGGGCAGAGTGATGCCTCCAGTCTCATTCTTTTTTCTCAGGATGGCTTTGGCAATTAGGGGTCTTTTGTGCTTCCATACAAATCTGATGATTTTTTGTTCTATTTCTTTAAAAAATGCCAATAAGATTTTGATGGGGATTGCATTAAATCTGTATAATGCTTTAGGTAATAAGGTCATTTTAACTATGTTGATTCTTCCAATCCAAGAACACAGAAAATCTTTCCAGTTCTTTCATCTTCTTAAATTTCTTTTAATAAGGTCTTGTAGTTTTTATTATATAGGTCCTTCACATGTTTTGTTAAATTTATTCCTGGTATTTTATTCTTTTTGTTGCAATTACAAAAGAAATTATTTTTGCCACTACTTTTTTCTGACACTTCATTATTAGAGTATAGGAACACTATGGATTTTTGAACATTGATTTTATATCCAGAAATTTTACTGTATTTGCTTATTGTTTCTAGTAGTGTTATTGTGGAGTCTTTAGGGTTTTCTATATAGAGATTCATGTCATATGCAAATAGTAACAGTTTGACTTCTTCGTTTCCTATTCGGATGCTTTTTATATCTTTCTCTTGTCTGATTGCACTTGCTAGGACCGTCAATGATATATTGCATAACAGTGGCGATAGTGTTCAGTCTTTCCTTGTTCCTGATCTTAGAGGGAAGGTTTTTAGTTTTTCACCATCAAGTATAATGTTGGCTGAGGGGTTGTCATAGATGGCTTTTATTATATTAAGGTACTTTCCTTCTATACTGATTTTGTTAAGTGCTTTGATCATAAATGGATGCTGTATCTTGTCAAAGGCTTTTTCTGCATCTATTAATATGATCATATGATTCATAATTTTTAATTTGTTTATGTCGTGTATCACATTAAGCGATTTGCATATGTTGAACTGGCCCTGTGCCTCTGGAATGAAGCCCGCTTGATCATGGTGTATAATCTTTTTAATACGTTGCTGTATTCGGTTCACTCGTATATTATTTAGGATTTTTGCATCTGTGCTCATGAGAGATATTGGTCTGTAGTTTTCTTTTTTGTTTGTTATCTTTACCAGGTTTTGGTATCAGGGCAATACTGGCCTCATAAAATTAGTTGGAAAGTATTGCCTCCTCTTCGATTTTTTTTGGAAGAGTTTGAGAATAGGTATTAAATCTTCTTTGAATGTTTGGTAGAATTCACTGATGAAGCCATCTGGTCCTGGACCTTTACTTTTTTGTAGGTTTTTGATGATTGTTTCAATTTCCATACTGCTGATCGGTCCATTTAGATTTTCCAGTTCTTCTTGATTCTATGTAGGAAGGTTGTGTTCTTCTATGTACTGGTCTATTTCTTCTAGGTTATTAAATTTGGTGTTATATACTTTTTCATAGTATTCTTGTATGATCCTTTGTATTTTTGCGATGTCCATCATAATTTCCTTTCTTTCACCCCTGATTTTATTTGTGTTCTTACTCTTTGTTCTTTAGTGAGTCTAGCCAGAGGGTTGTCAGTTTTATTAACCTTCCAAAGAACCAGCTCTTTGCTGCATTTACTTTTTCAATTTTTCTTGTTTGTTTTCAATTTTATTTCTATTTTAAATTTGGTTATTTTTTTTCCTTCTGCTGACTTTAGGCTTCATTTGTTCTTCCTTTACTAGTTTCTTAAGATGAAGCGTTAGGTTGTTTATTTGGGCTTGTTCTTGTTTTTGGAGATAGGCCTGTAATGATATGAATTTTCCTCTTATGACCGCTTTTGCCATGTCCCAAAAGTTTTGATATGTTGTACTTTCCTTATCATTTGTTTCTATGTATCTCTTGATCTCTCTTTTAGTTTCTTCTCTGACCCAGTTGTTCTTCAGTAGCATGTTGTTTAATCTCCATGTATTTGTGGTTCCTACTGCTTTCTTTTTGCATTTGATCTCTAGTTTCAAAGCATTATGATCAGAGAATATGGTTGGTATGATTTCAACCCTCTTATATTTGTTGAGACTATCTCTGTGTCCCAGTATGTAGTCAATCCTTCAGAATCTTCTATGTGCACTAGAGAAGAATATATAAGCGCTGTTTTGGGATGAAAGGCCTTGTAAATAAATGTCAATTATGTCCAGTTAGTCTAATGTGTCATTTAAGGATGCTATTTCCTTATTTGTTTACTGTTTGGATGGACAATGGGGTATTTAGGTCCCCTACTACGATATTGTTTTTGGCTGGTAATCCTTTTAGTTCTGTTAGTAATTGCTTTACATATTTCCAGGCTCCCTAATTGGGAACTTATATATTAATAAGTATTAGATCTCTTGTATCTTTTGTATGGTGTATGATTTCCTTTATCATTATGAAGTGTCCCTCAGTATCTTTCTTTACCTTTTTTATTTTGAAGTCTGTTTTGTCTGATATTAGTCCCGCTACTCCTGCTTTTCTCTGAATGCCATTTTCTTGGAATATCATTTTCCACCTTTCCACTTTGAATCTCTATTTGTCTTTGGAGCTGAGATGTGTCCCCTGGAGGCAGCATATGGTTGGGTTTTGTTTTTTGATCTAATCTGCAACTTGTGCCTTTTTTTGGTGAGTTCAATCCATTTACATTTAGGGTGATTACTGAAATATGAGGTCTTCTTATAGCCATTTTATCTTTTGCTTTCTGGTAGCTCGGTGTTGCCATTGCTTCCTTGTCCTTGTGTTTCTTTGTTTTTTTTTTTTAATTTTTGGTTGGCTTTTATGGGTTTTCCCTCTTGTTATTCATGTTTTATATTATATACTTCAGTTCCGAATTTTTGGTGTCTGATTACCATTATGAATATATAAAGAATAGTTATTTATATATAGCCGTCCATTTTCTTATGTGTGTGCCTTATCTACATTCCTCTCTGTGAATTTGGATCTTGTATCCTCCTCTTTTCAGTCACTGTTGTCTCAATTTGTCCCTATGTATGCTGAAAGTTCATTACTATCTTGCTATAGCAATTCTCTTCATATTGTTTAAGCTATAATGCCTCATTCTTAGTAAAGGTTGCACTCCTCTGCTTCTATTTGCCTGATAGTTGCCTTACTCCTCATTATGGTTTTTTTTTTTTTTTTTTTTTTGTAATTTTGTTTTAGGTGAGCTGACCTCTTTCAGTGTTTCCTGTAGTGCAGGCCTCGTAGTGGAGTTTTGTAAGTCTGGAAAGGTCTTTATTTCTCCTTCATATCCAAAGGAGAGCTTAGCTGGATACGTTATTCTAGGCTGGTTGTTCCTTGCACTTAATATTCTGAATATTTGATTCCATTCCTTTCTGGCTTGTAAGGTCTGTGCTGAGAAGTCCGATAATAATCTAATGAATTTTCCTTTATAAGTTACTGTTTTTTTTTCTCTCTGGCTGCCCTAAGCATTTTGTCTTTGTTGTTGATTTTTGATAATTTTAATACAATGTGTCTTGGTTAAGACCCTTTTGAGATGAGATAATTGGGTGTTCTGTTGACTTCTTGAATTCCAAGCTCCAGCTCATTCCTTAGATTTGGGAAATACTTGATAACTATTTTTTTCTGAAAATGCTTTCTAGTCTCTGTCTTTTCTTCTCCTTCGATAATGCCCATTATTCTTATGTTTCCTCTCCTGGTGGTATCAGCTTGTTCTTGTATTTCTCTTTCATTATTTTTCATTCTTCAGTTTCTCTTTTCTTCCTTCTGATTTATTTCTAGATTTTGGTCATTGATATCATTGATCCTTTCCTCCATTTGGTCGACTCTATTTCCCAAGCTTGCTATTTCATTTTTCAACTCTTGTAGTGTTTGTTTGTTTGTTTGTTTGTTTGTTTGCTTTTAATCTCCAGAAGATCCATTCTGTTGTTTTTGCCCGTTTAAATCTCCTTGCTCTGCTCATCTAGGTGTGTGTGTGTGTTTTTTTTTAAGTTCCTGAAATTGTTGATATGACTTGTTTCAGACTCTCTGTGCTTTTTCAGAAGTACCATCCTGAATTCTCTGTCACTGAAGTCACATATTTCTGTATCTGTAAGCTTATTTTCTGGAGATTTTTCTCTTTCCTTCTTTGATGCCTTGTCACTTTGTTCGTTCATGGTGTTTAATGGACTGTTTCTCTGCCTGGGCATTAATGGCAGTGTATTCTGTGGTAGCTCTTATGTGCAAATCCCATGCTCAGACGTGCTGGTGTGTAGTTTGGGTGTTTTTTGTTGAATTTTAGATGCCCAGCTTATTGTTGTTTTAAGGAGAGAGATCTGGAGACATCTCTCACTCCTCCATGTTTCTCCAAACTTTTTATTATTCATAGATTTGATCTGTTTTATTTTCTTCTTCTTCTTAAAGAAGTCCTTCCAACATTTCCCATAAAACTGACTTGGTGGTGATGAACTCATTTAGCTTTTTCTTGTCTGGGAAGCTCTTTATCTGTCCTCTGATTCTAAATGACAGCTTTGCTGGGTAATCTCGGTTGTAGGTCCTGGCTTTTCATCACTTTGAATATTTTGTGCCAATCCCTTTGGGCCTGAAAAGTTTCTGTTGAGAAATCAACTGACAGTGTTATGGGAGCTTCCTTGTAGGTAACTAACTGCTTTTCCCCTCCTGCTTTTGAGATTCTCTCTTTGTCTTTAACCTTTGACATTTTAATTATGATGCGTCTTGATGTGAGCCTCTTTGAGTTCATCTTGTTTGGGACTCTCTGCGCTTCCTGGGCTTGTATGTCTGTTTCCTTCACCAGTACTGGGAAGTTGTTTTTTGTCATTATTTCTTCAAATAGATTTTTAATTTCTTGCTTCCTCTCTTCTCCTCCTGGTACCCCTATGATTTGCATCATAGGGGTACCAGGAGGAGAAGAGAGGAAGCAAGAAATTATGCTTGATGTTGTCCCAGAGGCCCCTTAAACTATACTTAATTTTTGGATTCTTTTTTCTTGTTGCTATCGTGATTAGCTGTTTTCTGCTACGTATGCTTGATGTTGTCCCAGAGGCCCCTTAAACTATACTCAATTTTGGTATGCTTGATGTTGTCCCAGAGGCCCCTTAAACTATACTCAATTTTTGGATTCTTTTTTCTTGTTGCTATCGTGATTAGCTGTTTTCTGCTACGTTATCTTCCAAATGGCTCATTCAGTCCTCTGCTTCATGTAATCTACTGTTGGTTCCCTCTAATGTATTCTTTATTTCAGTTATTGTAGCCTTCATTTCTGACTGGTTCATTTTTATGTTTTCTAGCTCCATATTTATGTTTTCTATCTCTTTGTTAAAGTTCTCAATGAGTTCATCTACTCTTACCCTAAGTTCATTGAGCATCCTTATAACCAGTGTTTTGAACTCTGCATCTGCTAGATTGCTTGTCTCCATTTTGTTGAGTTCTTTTTCTGGAGCTTTGTTCTGTTCTTTCATTTGGGTCATGTTTCTTTGTCTCCCCATTATGACTGTCTCCCTGTGTTTGTTTCTATGTATTAGGTAGGATTTCTAGGTCTCCCAGTCTTAGTAGAGTAGCTTTATGTAATAGGTGTCCTGTAGAGGCCAGTGGCACAGTCTTCAATGGTCGCCTGAGCCAGATGATCAAGATGTGTCCCTTGTACAAGTTGTGTGTGCCTTTCTGTGTAGTTGAGCCTTGGTTGCTGTTAGCACGTCAATGGGAGGGATTTACCCTTGGGTTGATTGGTTGTGATAATTGGCTGGTGAGGGGACAACCCTATGGAGCGAGATTCAATTTAGCAGGGCTCCGGTGCCTGCCCAGTCTGCCATATGGGTGTATCCTCCTCAGATGCAGCCCTGAGTGGTGCTCCGCTTCTGGCTCTAGCTATGGTCAAAGCTGGCCACTGGGTATGCTGACCCCAGGGCCTCTTGGGAGAGGCCCAAATGCAACCAAGTTCAGCCGCAGCCTTTGCAGTACCCAGATTCACCTGGCAAGAATCACCAAACAATCTGCAGATGGCCACCACCTGTGCTGGGTTTAGGGGCGCCCTAATTTGCCAATCTGAGAACCAAGGCTAGCTGCCACTAGTGCTGGGATTGGGGTTGCTTAGCAAGAGATATGGGCATGTTGAGAGCATATGATGTTTCTTTGTGTTTTGTGAACATTTGAAAGATTTTTGGAAAGTCCGAAAGTCCAAGGCAGGCTATTTGTATGGTAATGCCACTGGAAACAGATTGAGTAGGCTTGCACATTTGGAGGGGTGGGTTTCTCATGGAATCACCAGGGTCAGACAACTTGTGTTTGCCAGGTTGATTGAGACTCAGATATGGCGGCATCCTAAATCTACAAGCCAGGAGGAGGGAGGGCTCAACAAAGAAACAATAGTTTCAGCCAGCACTTCTGTATGAGAGAAAGCTGCTCCTCCAGCCCTCGCCCTGAAGCCAAACAACTCAGTTCTTCCCCATATGTTCCTGGTGCTTCTCAATCAGCTGCCCAAGTGCTGGGATGCAGAATGAGTCTTTCACCGAGGAAGTTCACATGTGGGCCTTTTAAGAGAAATGTCTGTGACTCTTGCAGCCTTCTGTCTCAATAAGCCACAATCTCTGCTGGTTTTCACAGCCAGAGGGTATAGGGACTTCTCTTCCTGGTACTGGAATCTTGGGCTGTAGAGGCCAGTGTGAGGTTGAGAACACCTGCATCTCCTGGGGGGCCTCTGTAGCCGAGATATCCCTCCCAGTTCTCAACTGCCACATGTAGTTGTGGGACCAGACCATTCTGCATCTTCATTCCTCCTACCAGTCTTGAGGTTGACTCTTATATATATCCCCAGCTGTAGGATTTCTGTTCAGCCAGACCTTAGGTGACTTCCAATGATGGTTGTTCTGTAGTTTTGTTGTAATTTTGGTGTGGTTGTGAGAGGAGGTGAGCACAGTGTCAACCTTCTACACTATCTTGACTGGAAGTCAAAGGCATTTTTTAAAACGTCTTCTTGCTTTCCTTGTTTTACATGCGAATGTGTATTACACAGACATCAGCTCTAATAGATACCTCCCACACATGCATTTTTCTACTTAAAATGATCTTATTTATTTATTTATTTTTTATTAAATTGGTCAGTGACATTGGTTAACAAAATTATATAGGTTTCAAGTGTATAATTCAATAATACTTCATATGTATATTGCATTGTATGTTGACCAAAGTCAAATCTCTTTTTGTCACCATATATTTGTTCCCCTTTAGCCTTATCTACTTCCCGTTCTTTCCCCGTTCCCTCCAGTAACCACTAAACTGTTGTCTGTGTCTATGAGTTTTGTTTGTTTAACTTGTTCATTTCTTTGAAATGCTTCTTTGAAAAATGAGCACTCTGTAGGCATGTACAAAACAGAAACATAGTAAATTTCCCTTCTTCTTCCATTATCTGTAAAACTAAAGTACGTTTGGACATTCTAGTCTATTCTTTCCATCTTTTGCATTAAGATGTTTTATTATTATTTTTTCAATTAGAGTTGACATTTAAAATTATTTTATATTAGCTTCAGGTGTACATCATAGTGGTTAGACATTTATATAATTCATAAAGTGATCCCCCTGATTAGTCTAGTATCTACCTGGAACTATACATAGTGCTATCTATGTGAATATCAATTTAGTTAGAAACACTAAATTTTGAGTGACCTCCATACTTGCCAAGAAAAAAAAGAAGTTTTAAAGTAAAAAAAGAGCCAACATTATACCATGGGGGGCTTCAGTCTAAGCTAGAGCACCACCAGGGGTTATATCTGAGGACAACATATTCAAAGAGCACATAGGGCAGGCATCAGAGCCCTGCTAAAGCAATACTTGCTCTTTAGGGTCAGCCACTGCACAACAGCTCCTCCACTGTCATGGCCAGCCCTCACGACCAATCAGCTCAAGGGTCAATCTCTCCCACTGACAAGCAAGTAGCAACCAAGGCTCAACTATAACAGGAGGACACACACAACCCATACAAGGGACATAGCTGGAGCACCCAGCTCAGATGACCAGGGAAGACTGTGCCACTGGGCCTCACAGCATACCTACAACACAAGACCATGTTCTTCCTAATACACAGAAATAAACACAAGTAGGCAGCCAAAATGGGAAGACAAAGAAACATGTTCCAAATGAAAGAACATAACAAAGCTCCAGAAAAAGAACTAAACAAAATGGAGACAAGGAATCTTGTAGAGGTCAAAAACTTGTGATAAGGATGCTCAATGAACTTAGAGGAAGATTAGAGGAACTCAGAACTTTAACAAAGAAATAGAAAACATTAAAAAGAACCAGTTAGAAATGAAGAATATAATAATTGAAATAAAGACTATATTAGAGGGAATCAATAGTAGATTAGATTAAGCAGAGGATCAAACCAGCAATTTAGAAAATATGGTAACAAAAAACACCTAATCAGAACAGTAAAACGAAAAAGAAAAAAAGAATCCAAAAAAATCGAGGATAGTTTAAGGAGCCTCTGGGACAACATATAGCACATCAACATTCACATCATAGGGGTACCAGAAGAAGAGAGAGAGCAAGAAATTGAAAACCTATTTGAAGAAATAATGGTGGAAAACTTCCTTAACCTGGTGAAGGAAATAGACATACAACCCCAGGAAGCTCAGAGAGTCCCCCAAAAAGTGAACCCAAAGAGGCCCACATCAAGACATCTCAAAATTAAAATGCCAAAGGTTAAATACAAAGAGAGAATCTTAAAAACAGCAAGAGAAAAGTAGCTAGTTACGTACAAGGGAGCACCCATAAGGCTGTCAGCTGATATCTCAACAGAAACTTTTCGGGCCCGAAGGGATTGGCACGAAATATTCAAAGTGATGAAAAGCCAGGACCTACAACCGAGATTACTCTACCCAGCAAAACTGTCATTTAGAATCAGAGGACAGATAAAGAGCTTCCTAGACAAGAAAAAGCTAAATGAGTTCATCACCACCAAGTCAGTTTTATGGGAAATGTTGGAAGGACTTCTTTAAAAGAAGAAGAAAAAAAATAAAAAACATGAATAATAAAATGCCAATAACTACATATCTATTAACAATTACTTTAAATAAAAAAGAATTAAGTGCCCCAATCAAAAGATGGAGTGGTTAAATGGATAGGAAAACAAGACCTTTACATATGCTGCCTACAACAGACTCACTTCAGGTCAAAATACATACTCAGACTTAAAGTAAAGGAATGGAAATAGTTATTTTATGAAAACAGAAATGAAAAAAAAAATCTGGAGTAGCAATACTATACCAGATAAAGTAGACTTTTAAACAAAGGCTATAATAACAGACAAAGAAGGACCCAGTAATCCCACTTCTGTGTATTTTTCTGAAGAAACACAAAATACTACTTTGGCATGATATGTGAATCCATACATTTATGACAGCATTATTTACAATTGCCAAGATATAGAGGCAAACTGGGTGTCCGTGGAAGGATGAATAGATAAAGAAGAAGTGGTACACATATACAATGAAATATTACTCAGCCATTCAAATAAATAAATAAAAGAATGCAATCTTGACATCTGCAATAATATGGAAGGACCGAGAGGGAATTGTGCTGAGTGTAGTAAGTCAGATAGAGAAAGACAAATGTCATATGATTTCACCTACCTGTGGAATCTAAGGAACAGAAACAAACTCAGATACGAGAACATTTTGAGGGTTGCCAGGTGGGAAGGGAGCTAGATCTTCAGTATACATTATCTGTTTCAAAATAGTTATGGGGGTGTAAAACAATTGATAAGGAATATAGTCGATAATATTTTAATATATATGTATGTTGTCATGTGGATATTAGATTTATTGAGGTAATCACTTTTAAGTTATATAAATGTAGAAATCACCATTTTGTACACCTGAGATGAATATAATGTTGTATGCCAACTGTAATTAAAAATAAAAAAAATATTTAAATGTAAAAATAATTAAGATTAGGGTTTTATTACTTAGCTTCATCTTGAAATAGTAGTTCTAAATCTTTTCCCCCTTTCTCCCACTGTATTGGATGGAAATGACTCACCTGTAACAGTAACAGTGGATCATTAGTAGAAATAGGATATAATCTGGATGGGTGAGTATATGCAGTTGAAATAAGCTTCCCACGCGATATGCTCCTCATATTGAGAACCACATCTATACAGTAATACAAATTGGCTTGTATCATTTGATGAAGCAGGTGTTATTGAGCTTTATCACTGAGAAGGATACTAGGACGTAAGTGTCTGAGTAGCCTTGACAATTTCACATCTATAGCTTTTATGAATTATTTTAGGAAGTCATCAGATGAAAGCATTTTACGGTACCCTCTAGACTCATATTATCTATACATGGATCATCTCTTGTTATTTCATATGCCCAAATTATAAGGAGTGTGTCAGTATTGTTATATCTAATTATGAATTGGATCAATATTTCTTCCCTTACAATTTTGTCTGTTTTCCCTCAAAGATAGGAACTATGTCCATGCAATATGCATTGCCTGTTAGAATATTCACATGATTCATGGACATTCTAGAGAATGTAATATCAAAATATTTGAAATATTTTAAATATTTTGATATTACATTCTCTAGAATATCCATGATCATGACTTTTGTGTTCTATGGATTCCTGGTGACTTGCACACAAAAAATTCTCTGAGAATCAGTACGTATAATTTAATGGGTGACTTCTATAGACAAGCTGCTGGTTATATTACCCATTTGGAGAGTCATTGCAGGGGTGTGTCAAAAAATAAATAATCCATACAGTGAAATCTGAGAAGAAGCTTTTAGAGCTATACCCAAATTTGTTTCTCTAAGTGCTAGAATCTTTTCTGTGTTTTCTCTTTCCTTGGCTACCCTTTTGGTAGTAAGGACACCTTGGGGATTCTCTGAAATCTCTGATGGGGAAGGGGGTAACATCTAGATATTTTATGTATCTTTATCCATGAATTGATAAGGAATTAAAGGACACATTTAAGTAATTTTAAGATATTTGGATTTTTTTTAAGTATAAAAAAAAAAGAAACAACTTTTAAGCCTAGTAGGAAAAGGAAAGTCAGCTTTACACTGCTATCATATGAGAAACACATTTTTGGCAACCATCCTGGTTTAGAGCAGTGTTTTAAATGAAAGGTACTTTTTAAATGCTTTTATCTCTATCATAACATTTTCAGAAAATTCCCAGGGAGTACTGAGTGATTCCAACTTAGTTTATCACCTATTAGCAAGGAAGTATCAGTATTATAAACCCATATTGCACAGACCATCAGCGTTTCCATCTCAATGAAAGACTAAACAAATTGTTGTCTCCCATAGTTGCACATTTGCTTATACAAATATGTACAATAGAAATTCTGGGTATATTTTAAAATAGCAAACATATAGTTACTAGTTAGTTTGCCTGCTTTTACTTACTCTCTCTTTCCAAGCCTGTAAAATACCACTAGATAAATGTTCCTAAAACAGTGCTTACATCAAGCCATAGCCTTAATTTAAAAAAGCAGTGACTCCAAATCAATCCCTAAATAATTTGTGCATCAACTAACTGGTTCATTTATACATTCAATGCATTCAACAACTATATTTAACAAGTACTACATGAGATAATGTTAGGCACTATGGCATGTGTGTCTATGTGTGGTAAATCAGGGTAAGAGGGAGAAAGTGGGATATAGAAATTAAATAAGTATGGTTTCTGCTATCCAGGAGCTTACACTCAAGTAAGGAAAATAAACCATATGCACAAATTACTACAGCACAGAGTGTTAGTATCCCTCAAGTGACCAAGTACAATAATATGAATTCCTTAGACTAGCATTTAAAGTTCTCCATAATTTGATCTTACCTTTATCTCTGCCTTTGTATTGGCAACTTCATCAGGTATCTTCTTTTTAGGGTAATATGGTCTCCTTAATACAAGCTATATAAATTCCTTCCATGCTATTTTCCATGCTACTTTCCTGTATAGATCATAATCCTCCATTTCTCTCTAGATGTTTAAAGATTACTTTTCATTTTCTCCATGAAGTCTAGAAAAAAGTCCAGTTCACATGTATTGTCCTTATTTTTGACTCCTGATGCCTCTAATAATGTTTGTACCAAAATATTAGTACCCAATATATATTCTCTAGTATTCTAATGGTTTCATTCATGTATATCTTACCTATTTAGGTAGACTAAATTCCTTTGGGTAGGAACCATGTCTTAACCTGCTTTTTCACCTTAAGTAGAAGGATAGCTAACACAGTGTTTATTCTGTGCCAAACATTTCTAAGTGATTTATGTGTATTAACATTTAATATCATATAATAGGTAGGTATCATTATTATTGCAACTTTGCAGATTAGAAAACTGAGTCACATAGATAAAAAGTGATTTGTATAAGGTCATGCAGATAGTATTAGGTAGAACTAGGTTTTAAACTCATTCTGTATTCAAACCCCATGTTCTTAATTATTACACAATAACACCTCCTCGGCACAGAACTAAACACAAAGGAGGCAAAGTACTCAGTTAAATACTGTTGATTAATACTGAAACCTAGATGATTTAAAATGTTTTTTTTTCTCAGTAAGTCTGTTACTGTTTACTTGTTTACTATTTATAGACTTAGACAAAATATTCCTTTCATCTTAAATACTAAAAATTGGTCTATGGCTCTTTATGGAAAAAAATGCAAAGTTAATTTCTCAGATTTAGCTCACTACTGATAAAATATGTCCAAGTGTTAAAAAGAAATTAATATGATATTGATTTGGAGGAGATAAAAAAATATATGTTTTAGTAGATAATTTATTTCGAAGATATTGAAGAAACCTGCACTGAAAAAGCTATAATAAAAACAAGGGACAAAATGTTCTCTGCTGTCAAAAGTAGAATATTTCTTTTGCTGAAGGTACAGAGGAACTTTGATTTATACATTTGCAAGAGTCACACAAAGAATTCATTTTTCTTGGTGACTAATTGCTAGAATCCATTCTCTTCCTCCTTGCTCTCCTCTCTCTCTCTTTCACACACACACACACACCCACACACCCACACACACATACACACATGTGCACACACAGAGTTTAGCATGACTCAACCTGAACTAAATTAAAAGGGGTCAGAGGCTTGGAGAAATTTATAGATATGCCAAAGGCATTACTAGAGTTCTCACAGGAATTAACCTCTGGGCCATTTTGGCTGCTGAAAATGAGTAAAGGGCTTGCCTGTTACTCTTTCCTTTCATGCTATCTTTGGTAACACTGCATAATAATCCCTATCCACTTCTCTTTATACCATTTCTTCCTTTATTTGAATTTTGTTCTTGTATGTACCCTCTTCTCAGAAAATGAGCTTATGAAAATGTAATGGCACCATTAGGCATGAACTGAGTGTAGTAGACTCCTATTATGGAATGGAAGGCAATGAACACAAAAGTTAGTTTAGTTTTGATAAAATTTTATTTTTAGTTTAGTACTAATTGTGGCACTACAACTATTCTGATTTTAATTTCCTCTTACAGTCTGCTCCATTTCTGCAAGTTTTTCTTTTCCATGTTGAAGGAATTTCTTTCAACTAGGGTTTAACTTCAGTGTGTTTCCAGTAGTTTTTACCTTTTTTCCATATGATGACTCATCTACAGGGTCTTATATTTCATTGACTCCCCATCTCAAACTTCCATACAATTCTTTCAAAACAATAAGGGTCTCAGGGTTTCTATTTGAATAAGAAGGAATATACTTACTTTTTCCATACACATGAGGGGTCCATGCTAGATTCCTATTTTGGTGGGTTATAGTGCTCCACAATTATAGACTATTATAGTTAGATAAGAATTTAGAAAACATTAAATTTACAGATAAAGGAAGTGGTGCCCAGAAAGATTAAATCACTTTTTCTTCAAGCTCAGAAATTATTTCCTTATCTACTTATTTTAACACAGAGAGTGAGTGATTACTGATATTATTCATAAAACAAGTTTTGGTATGTGTGTGTGTGTGTGTGTGTGTGCGCGCGCGCACATGCGCGCACATGCATGTGTGTGTGCATGCATGTGTGTGTGTGTGTGTGTGTGTGTGTGTGTGTGTATTAGCTAATATAGATATTAGCAATGGAATTCCTTGATTCTCAGATTTCCAAGAAGGTTCCCAGAATGAGCAGCAATGTTTTTCAACATGCTATTTTAAAGGAGCAACAATTTAATATTCTCACCTAAGTTGAAACATATGATATGCAAATTACACTGTCTGAAGAAACTATTTTACTTTGTATAAGGACAGAAAGTATAACTTCAACCAACAAGTAAAATATTATGAAAGCATATCAACTTTGAAGTAGCTCTATTTAAGTTTTATATTTAAGGAGCCCAGCATACTTTTCTTATATTCTGTGAGTTACTCTGAAGAAATAATAAAACTTTTTTAAACAGGACATTAATTTAATAGTCATTAATCTGAACTGTTAATATTTGTTGAGGAAGTCATACAGAAGAGTAGTGTTTACATCTTAAAGTTGCCTACAACATTTAAAGTTAATACAATTATTAAATGTGTGACTTGAAAAGCTGTATGCTTTATAAAGCACTGTCAAGAAAACTCCTTAAAACTGAACCAATCGAAGCTTTCACAAGATTGTATAAATTATTGCATTTTACAACTACAAAAATATGTTAAATGCCAATTGATGATTTGGTTATTAGATTATCTTTTTAAATAAAGATTTCATGTTTAACTTACAATAGCTTCTCAACTGTCTCTATGCCTCTATAATCTCTTTTCAATTTAATTCATTGCCCTGGAATAATTTTCCCTTAATAATGCTTTCATTAGATATTCATTAACTCAGGAATCTACATTGCCTTTCTATTGTCTATTAGATCCAGTCCAATATTCTTACCCTGATAGTCAAGGACAATTTGGATATGATCTAAAAACATTATGTTATCAAATAGTAATCTCTTATGATTTTTCTGCCGTATTCAGATCTGTCACCTCACTGTTCCAGGCCTATAGTGCTTAACACCCCTTCCTGTGTCCTTGCTATGACTGCTTGTTTTTGGTGGAAAGAAAATTTTTTTTCTGCCTAGTCACACCTTAACCAGAGGCTTGTAGAACCATAGAATATTGGCACTATAAGGATCCTTTAAATTTATTTATCTAAGCTCCCTCATTGTACTGAGACTCCAAAAAGGGAATCAACTTGCTCAAGGCCTGCACTTAATATGATTTAGAGTCTACAGTATGGACCAGAAGCTAGGTTGCCTTTTGCCCTGTCTAGTGCTCTTTCGCTGCATCTCAGTGTACAGTCTTAAAATTCACACCAAAGTTCATTTCTTTATCTAGCATATATATACTGATTTCTTTTAAGTACACTTATTGCACTTATAATTAATACCATATAGTTTGGCATTTGTGTGAAACCAACATAATTTGAGGTCCTATTAGATGCAAGGCACTGGGATAACCACTCCACTTAATTTTCACCTTACTTATGATAATCCTATGAGGTAGGCAGTTTTGCTGAGAAGTAACCTAAGGCTCACAGAGACAAATTTTCTGAAATAAGTGATGGAACTGAGAACCAAATAATAAACATAAAATTTGGTTCCAAAGCGTATGACATATTTTTCCCAACATTTTCAAGATATTCACCTTGGCTCTTTTCAAATGGAGTCCTAGTATTAAGTTTCCCCATGGATGGAGAAGATCATGGAGTAATACTCCTTTAAATTCGGGTAGGGCTAATGGGGTTGATTACCGAAGAAGATCTGAGGCAAAAAAAAAAAAAAATCATATCTTTTGATTATACTGTTAAGTAAAAGATTTATATAAATTTTTATTTGGATTTTATGAAACCAAACTATTATGTTCAAGTGTTTGAATAAAATGCCATCAAATATTAGGATACAGATACTAAAAAGACTTTTAAAGCTATGGGAGATAGTTTTTTTTTTTCCTTGGATATTTAGAATTTTCCTGGTCCATTTCAAAGGAAAAAAATATTTTCAAGGAGACTAAGTGGAATAACTTTTAAAACATACTTTGGTCAATGAAGAAGATTTTAAAACATTTCTAAATATTCTGCATGTGCTTTGCAACTACAAAGTCATGGAAACATCCTTTGTATAAATTTGTTAATAAAACAGATTTATTAAAAGGAAATTTATTTTGGAAGGGGATTCTGGGAAGATGGAAAAGTAGGTAGCACCTAGAATCTGTCTCCTATCTAGACAACAATTGCACTGTCAGAATCTGTCTGATGCAACTATTTTGAAACTCTGGAGTCTATTAAAAGCTTGCACATTCATGGGAAAGATAGTAAATAGTGATTAATTTTGTCCACTTTTAACTCTTAGCATAGTAGCAACTACCCTTCCTCCCCAACCCCATGACAAGCAGCAGAGCATGCTTGTCTTCCTGGAACAACCTGCACACAGCTTGTGGAACTCAGAGTGGGAAAAAAGGACCCTGTCCTCCAGATATCAGGTATTTGTGCTTTGGTCTCTAATTGCTGCTTCTGATCACAGTGGTACAAATAGATGGGTGGCTATTTTGTTGCACCTCCTCTCATTGTTGCAGGCCCCTCCTTCTCTGTCTAAAGTAATGTCCAGGGGATTTTAAAGGCTGGTACCTTGTCTCCCCTTAATTTTTTTCTCTTTTGATACTTTTGGGAGCCAGATTTTAAAAAGTAGGACATTCAAAAGCAACTGCTTATATGGAGAAAATTCGATAGTTACTATACATGCCCAGGGAAAGACACAGGCTCAGAAAAGATCCAAGAGAAGCATAAATTTATACCTCAGGCTAATCCTCGAAACCAAGGCAGTCTACAACAACCACAAAAACAATACTATTAAACAAAAACAATAACACAATACAATAAACCCTGGATAAGGGGAAGAATCAAATTTCTCAAGTTATTACATTATTATATTCAAATTTCCAGTTTTCAACAACCACCACACACACACACACACACACACACACACACACACACACACAAACACAAAGCATACAAAGAAACAGGAAGGGGAAAAAAATCAACAGAAACTGTCCCTGAAAAAGACCTGATAGCAGGTCTATTAGACAATGGCATTAAAACAACTATCTTAAAGATGCTCAAAGAACTGAAGAAAATGTGAAGAAAATAAAGAAAACTATATATGAACAAAATAGAAATATCAACAAAAATATAGAAACCAAAAAAAAAAATTCTGAGGCTAAAATGTACAATAACTGTAATGAAAAGTTTACTAGAGGGATACAAAGGCAGATTCTAGTGGAAAGAAAAAATAATACGCTAACTCGAGAATATAACAATAGAAACTACCAAGTATGAGGAACATAAAGAAAAAAAAGATTTAAGGAAAGTGTCACAGAAAGAGAAGAAATAGAGAAAAGAGCAGAGAACATTTAAAAAAATAGTAATTGAAAAACTTCACAAATTTGATGAAAGACGTAAATATAAACATTCAAAAGCTTCGACAATCTCCAAATAAGATGAACTCAAAGAGAACCATACTGCGACACATTATAATCAAACTTTCAAAAGCCAAAGACAAAAAAGAGAATCAATCTTGAAAACAGCAAGAGACAGGTGACTCATCACATACAAGGAATCCTAAACAAATTTAGCAGATTTGTCATCAGAAACTTTGGAGGCCAGAAGTCAGTAGTCAAAGTGCTAAAAGAAGAAAAATCTGTCAACTAAGAATCTTATATCTGGCAAAACTGTCTTTCAAAAGTGAGAGAAAAATTAAGACAGTTCCAGATAAACAAAAGCTGAGGGAGTTTGTTACCACTAGACCAACCCTGCAAGAAGTGCTCAAAGAGTCCTCTGGGGTGAAATGAGAGGACTCTAGACACTAACTTGATATAGTATGGAGAAATAAAGATCTCAATAAAGGTAAATACATGGGCAATTATAAAAGCTAGCATTACTGCAGCAATAGTTTGTAACTCTACTTTTTGTTTTCTATATAATTTAAGAGATTAATATATTTTTAAAAATTTAGACTAAAGCATAGTATTTTTTGTAACTCTGGTTTGTAACACCTTATTTTGTTTTCTACCCAATTTAAGTGACTAACTGCATTTAAAGAATTATTAGTTTATATTTTGGGGCACACGATGACATCATTTTGTGACATCAATAAACATAAAAAGGTGGGGACAGAGCTGTTACAAGAACAGAGTTTTTGTATGTTATTAAAGTTCAGTTGGTATAAAGTTAAATTAGATTATTATAATTTTAGGATGGTAATTACCATAGTAACCAAAAAGAAAATAGCTATAAAATATATAGAAAAGGGAATTTAATGCTTCACTACCAACACACACACACACACACACACACACACACACACACACACACACACATGCACACATGAAGATAATAATGTAGGAAATGAGAGGCAAAAAACCTATAAGCCATATAGAAAACAAATAGCAAAATGACAGAAATAAATTCCTCATTATCAGTAATTACTTTAAACTTAAATGGATTAAGGGAGAGGAAAAAATGGCATAGATGATAGAGGCTTTGTTCATCCCTCTGGTGACCAAATCAAAGTTGTGATGGAAACAAGGAGCAGCAGAAAGGAAAAATTGCCTGGGATGAACAAGCCATACAACTAGGGAGAAATCCAAGAAATCACCCTGCAATGGAAGAAGGTAAGATAGGGCAAGGATGAGGGGCTGCCTGGTCTCAAACAATTGAGTGAGATGAAGGCTGCAGCAGTGGCAGTGTCAGAAGCCTCTTAAAGGGGCCACATCAGTGAGCAGACCTTCGCGGTGATGGACCGCCTCGCTCTGAGCAACAGTGCTGATCTGGCTGCATGAAAGGGGCACCAGGGACTTACAAGGAGACATTGTCGGACTGAGGGCTGAGGTGAGACTTGCTCGATACAGAAATTCGGCGTATCCATTGTTCTCTGTTGAGCCCTCCCTGCTCCCAGTGCACCAGACACAGCGCCACCCACCATAGCCGTGAGGTCATCAAACTGGATAACAGAGGTCACTCTGCCCAGAGGATTCCCTGAAACTCCGCCTCCTTCCAACTTGCGGCCCCACCCAAGTCATATCCAGGTATATCCTCAGCGAGACAAATGCTCCTTGCTGAGACACACTGGAGGCAGCTAGCCTCGGTTTCTGGTGTGGCCTTTTGAGGCAACTATAAGCACAGCATCTGTGGATTATTTGCTGAAATTTAACAGGTGGGTCCAGAGGGGTAGAGGCTTGGGCTAAATTTGGCCTACAGCTGAACTGCTTTCAGGACTATGCCACTGGACATTTACTTTACAAATCCACACTAATAAGATGGGGAGACTTAGGAGCTTTGCTTAGTATATAGAAACAGACAAGGAAAGGCAGCCAAAATGAAAAGACAAAGAAGCAGAAACCATATGAGAGAACAGAACAGAGATCCAGATATAATGGAGTCAAGCAATCTAACAGATGCAGAGTTCAAAACACTGGTTATAAAGATGTTCAATGAACTTTTGGGAAGTGTAGAAAACTCCAAAAAAGAGATAAAAAACATAAAAATGTAAATGGAAAATATGAAAGGGAACCAGTCTGAAATGGAGAACACACTATCTGAGATGAGAAATATATTAAATGGAATAAACAAAATGAATAAAGAAAAGGATCAAATGCCTTATCTAAAGGACAGGAAAGCCAAGGACACACAATCAGAATGGAAAGAGATAAGATGCCAAGACAATAAAAATAATTTAAGGAGAATATGGAACCTATTAAGGGTTCAGATATTCAATCTATCAGCATAATGGAAGAAAATCAAGATGATGGACATAAAACCCCAAGAAGCTTAGAGAATCCCCAAAACCAGGGATCCAAAGAGGCCCACACCAAGACACATCATAATGAAAATGCCAAAGGTTAAATACAAAGAAAGAATATTAAAAGCAGCAAGAAAAAAACAGAGTTACTTATAAGGGAATATCCTTAAGACTGGCAGCTGATTTCTCAAAAGAAACTATGCAGGATGGAAGGGCATGGCAAAAAACATTTGACAGAATGAAGACCTAGGATCTACAACCAAGAATAATTTATCCAGCATAGCTATTATTTAGAGTTGAAGGACAAATAAAGAGCTTCCCAGACAAAAATAAGCTAAAGTAATTTATCACCACCAAGCCAGTATTACAGGAAATATCGGAGAGACTTCTTCAAGAAGAAAAAAAAAATGTGTCAAAAACAGGAATAAAGAATGGTTACAACTACATTCCTATTAATAAGTACCTTAAATGGAAAAAAATTAAGTGCTCTAATCAAAACATAGAATGGCTGAAATGATAAGACTACAAGACCCCTACATATGAAAAGGAAGAGATGGAAATAGATTGCTTTGATGGACCTAGAAGGTATTTAAGTCAGATAGTGAAAGATAAACACTATATGATTCCACTTATATGCAGAATATAAGGAATAAAAAGAACAAATTAATCAAAAACAGACTCACAAATATAGTGGACAATTTGGTGACAGACAGATGGGAAGGGAGTTTGGGGGAATGGGAGAATGGGTGAAGGGTTAAAGAAGTACAAATTAGTAGCCGATGGTTGGTCATGGGGATGGGGAGCACGGCATGGGGAATGCAGTTAGCATTAATACTTTGGCTAGGTGGAGGGTCAGGGGAAGAAGGGAGCAGTTGGGGGGATCATTTTACGAACTATATAGATGTCTAATCGATGTACTGTATACTTGAAACTAATTAAAATTATTAAGTGTAAATGGATTAAACTTTCCAATCAAAAGACAAAATGGATAAAAAAATACAATATGATTCAAGTATATGCTGTCTACAAGAGACTCAGTTTAGATCAAAAGAAACATAGATTGAAAGATAGAAAAAGATTTTCATAAAAACAGTAACAAAAAGAGAGCAGAAGTGGCTATACTAATATCAGACAAAATGCAGTTTAAATTTAAAAAGTTTTGAGACAAAGAAGGACATTATACATTAATAAAAAGTTCAGTACAGCAAGAAGATATAATAATTATGAACATTCATATACCTAATAACAGACCATCAAGACATATGAAGTAAAACCTGACAAGGATGAAGAAAGAAACAGTTCTCCAATTGTAGTTGCAGACTTTAATAATCTACTCACAATAATGAATAAAAAAATCAGAAAGGAAATAAGTAAAGAAATAGAGAACTTAACACAATAAACCATAAATATCTAATAGACACATACAGAACACTCTATACAACAACAGCATACACATTCTTCTCGAGTGTACACAGCCCATTTTTCAGGAGAGACCATATGTTAGGACACAAATTAAGTCTCAATAGGTTTTAACAGGTAGATATCATGCAAAGTATCTTCTCCAGACACAATGGGATAAAGTTAGAAATCAATAACAGAAGTCAAACTGAAAAACACAAAAAGTTCTGGGAATTAAAAACACAATTTGAAGCAACAATGGATAAAAGAAGTTCACAATGGAAATTTTTAAAAAATGCTTAAGACTAAAGAAAATGAAAACACAACATACCAAGACTTATGAGATGCAGCAAAATCAGTACCAAAGGAGGAATTTATAGCTACAGTTGCTTATATTAAAAAAAAAAAAAAGAATATCTCAAATCAACAACCTAAATTTATAATGTAAGGTACTAAAAAAAAAAAAGTACAAACTAAACAAAAAGCTTGCAGAAGGAAGGAACTGATAAAGATTAGGACAGAATAAGAGAAATAGAGAACAGAAAAACCATAGAGAAAATCAACAAAACTAGAGTTGGTTCTTTGAAATATCAACGAAATTGACAAACCTTTTATCTAGATGGTCTAAAAAAAAAAGAGAACTCAAATTATTAAATTCAAAATTAAAAGTGGGGACATTACTACCAATTCTACAGAAATAAGGATTATAGAAGAGTACTATGAATAACTATACACCAACAAATTGGATAACGTAGATGAAATGAAAAAAATTTCTAACAACACAATACCTACCATGAATAAATCATGAAGTCATAGATCATCTGAATAAATTTATTTGTAAGGAGACTGAATCAATAATCAAAAATCTCTTTAAAGAAAAGCTATGGGCCTGATGGTTTCACTTTTGAATTCTACCAAACATTTAAAGAAGAACTAATGCTAGTAGGGAAAGGCCAAGATGGTTGAGTAGGTATATACTGAACTCACCTCCTCCCATGAACACCAAAATCACATTTAAATATAGGTCAACCATTGTCTAGAACAACCTGAAAACTAGCTGAACAGAATTCCTATAAATAAAAAGAAAATATAAAGAAGAAGCCATGTGGAGATGCATAAAAAGGGCATATATATGGTTTGATCAGGCCCCATACCTACTGGGTGGTGATTCACAAAGAGGAGGATATCAAAGCCACAGTTGTTCCCCCTGAGAAGAGGTTTGAGCCCCACACTAGGCCCTCCAGCCTAGGGGACATGTGCAAAGACAAAGAGTCCCCACAATACCTAGCTTTGAAAAACAGCAGGGATTACATCTGAGAGAGAAGAAGGGCTGAGGGAGACAGAAATGCTACTCTTAAAAGGTTGGCACATAAACTCACTGGCTCCAAGCTCCACCATGGAGGTAGCAATTCAAGAATGCCTGGGTTATACAGGGAAGAATTTAATTGATTAACATGAGAGCTAGTGCTGGAGGGGCAGAGATTGATGAAAACTCTCTCACTGGGAACAGAAGCATTGGTGGGCACAAGTGTTTCTTTGTTTTGCTTCACCTCCACCTGGCTGGTCCAGTGCCAGAAGGTGCCAAATCTGTCACTCTGTATAAACCTGGCTGACACCATTTGCCAAACTCTGGCATTCACTTGAGATCCCACCCCACTCAACCCACTTGCCCCAGTTGGAGCCTCTTCCAAGATGCTCCAGACTTGGCCTTGGCTCACAAAACATAGAGGGCATACTTGGCATACTTGTCCCAAGCCTGGCACAAGGGGTGACCGGCCTTGACTCACATCATAGAATTTCCAAAGTGACCCCAGACTTGGCACGAGCAGCAACCAGCATGAGCTCACATTGTAGCTCCTACCAAGTAGCCCCAAGCCCAACACAAGTAGTGGCTAGCTTTGGTTCAGATTGTAGCATTTCCTAAGAAGCCTCAAACTTGGCACAAGCAGTGGACAGCTCAGCTTGCATTGGAACAAGCAGTGGCCAGCCTCGGCTCACATAATAGCCTTTCCCAAGCGATCTCAAGCATGGTACAAGTAAGTGGCCAGTTTCAGCTCTCACCTTAGTTCTTACCGAGAGGCCGCAATCCCAGCACAGGTGGCAACTGGCCTCGTCCTGCATCAGAACACTACAAGGGACCCCACAGCCAATATATCTGATGGACAGTCTCAGAAGGTACCAGAGCCCCTCCAAAATGGCTCATGTTCTGTGGGGCCAGCCCCAGCACACCAGATTGTCCATAGTAGTCAAGGCCAGTCCCTGTAACCACATGGCCTGAGGGTCAATCTCATACACTAGCATACCTGTAGTAATAATGACCCAACTACAACAGGATACAAACAACCCACACACAAGGAACACATCTGGAAAACATGGCTCTGGTGACCAGGGAGATTGCACCACTATCTCGCAGGACACTTTCTAGAAAAATCTACTCTTTCAAAACTGGGAGATATAGAGGTATACTTAATGAATAGAAACAAACACAGAGAGACA
>NW_011888844.1:2548555-2584726 GCF_000151845.1 Pteropus vampyrus | reverse complement strand
ATAAAGAGTTCAAAACAATGGTTGTAAAGATGCTCAGAAACTTGGGAGAAGAATGGATAAACTCAGTGATAACTGCAACAAAGAGACAGAAAATATATTAAAACCAGAGCTGAAAAATACAAAAAATATATTAAAATCAGAGCTGAAAATACAATAACAACAACAAAAAAGTAAACTACAGGGAATCAATATCAGATTATATGATGCAGAAGAAACAGTTAGCAATCTCGAAGACAATGTAGTGAAAATCACCCAATCAGAACAACAAAAGAAAAAAGAAATAAACAAAAAATGAGGATAGTTTAAAGGATCTCTGGGACAATATCAAATGTACTAACATTAGCATCATAGGGGTCCTAGGAAAAGAGAGAGAAAGAAAGGGACAGAAAACCAATTTGAAGAAATGATGACTAAAAACATCCCTAACCTGATGATGGATACAGACACATAAGTCCAGGAAGCACAGAGAATTCCAAAAAGTTGAACCCAAAGAGGCCCACACAAAGACAAATCACAATTAAAATGCAAAAATTAAAGTTAAAGAGAAAATGCACCAAGAGAAAAGCAATTAGTTATATACAAGGGAACCCAGATAAGACTTGTTTGTTTTCTGAACAAACAAACATTCAGAGCAGAAAGGAATTGCATGATATATTCAAAGCGATGAAAGGAAAAACCTACCCAGCAAGGTTATAATTCAGAACTGATAAAGAGGTAAAGAATTTCCCAGGTGACATCAGAAGGATGGCCTCATGAGCAATCTCTCCGACCTCTCTTCTTAAAATTACAACAAACTGGACAACCATAACACAGCAGACAATAGCTAACACCCAGTCTAGTATACAGGTACATCGGAGAGATCTGTGTATCAGAGCATCTGAAAGTGGGCAAATCAGGTGAGAAAGGGAGGAGGCTTTAAAGGAAGGGGAGCAGGGATGATGCTGAAGACAGTGCTGCAGATATAGCCTGGAGCCTCCTGCAAGATGCAGGGAGAAGAGTAAGGTAGCAGTGGCTGTTCTCCCTCTTTGAAACCCCTAACAGTCCTGCCTGAGTGATCAGCATATTTCATGCAGTGGAGCTGAGTGATCAGGGCAGAGAGCAGGGCACAGATTTAATGCAAAGAAGTGACAGCTGAATCTTAGAAACTGCTATTGGCAAGTGGGAGGCTAAGTCAAGGAGCCTGATGGCACCCCCACTATCCTTCCTCCCCGTGTATCCTCTGAGAGCTAGCACCAAGTCTGGAGGATGGTGTTACTGGAAAGGAAACAGCCACATACACCACGGGCCTCTCCGAAGCAACCCCACCACCCAAACCAGTGAGGCTGATTCTGAAGGAAGCAGTGGAACATTCCATCCGACTATTGGGGCAGTGATGGGGCATATTCAAACAGGGGCTTTTCAGAGGATCAGACCCCTCTCACCATTGTATCCTCCCATGGGGGTGGAGCCCTGGAACTGAGGTGACCTGCTCACAGAGGAGACACATAGCCCACCAGAAGGAATGGACATATTTAACCTCAAAGCAGAGATCCAAGAGGCTTGGATCCCACCTACTGGAAATCAAAAAAAAAAAAAAAACCCTCTTATCAACCTTCTAAAGAGAGATCACTATATAATAAATATTCCCTTCTTAAAAAAAAAAAAAAAAAAAAGCAGAATATACTTTCATTAATGCCCAGGCAGAGAAAGAGTCCATCAAATGCTATAAACAACCAAGGAGACAAGGCAGCTCAGAAAGAAAATTTTAAAATTCCAGAAAATAAGCTTAAAGATAGAAATATGTGATTTAAATGATAGAGAATTCAAGATTGCACTTCTGAAAAAACTCAATGAGATGCAATAATCCTGACTGACAGGTCAAAGATCTTAGAAACAAAATCGATGAACAACAGGAATATATTACCAAGGAGATTGAAACTCTAAAAAAGAACCAAATAGAACTAAAGATGAAAAACTCATTTAAAAAGATGAAGAATGAAATAGCAAGCTTAGGAAATAAAGCTGACTAGATGGAGAAAAGAATTAGTGATATTGAAGGCAGAAATCTGGAAATGATGAGACGAGAATGAAAAAAAAAGTGAAAGAACTTTTCAAGAACTGTCTGACACCATCAGTAAAAGCAAAATAAAAATAATGGGTATGTCAGAAGGAGAAGAGATGAAGAAGGGAACAGACAGCATATTCAAACAGTTAACAAGAATTTCTCAATCCTATAGAAAAATTTGAAACTTGAATTCAAGAAGCAAACAGAATACCTAAATATTTCAACTCAAAAATTCTTTCCCTAAAACACATTATATTAAAATTGTCAAAAAATAATGACAAAGAAAGAAATCTCAAGGCAATCAGAAAACAGAAGACAGTAACCTATGAAGAAAACCCATTAGATTATCATTTGACTTCTCAGGGAAAAATCTTACAATCCAGGAAGGGAGTGGAACCAAATATTCAAACCACTGAAAAAAAGAAATTACCAACCAAGAATAATATATCCAGCAAAGCTCTCATTTAGATATGAAGAAGAAATAAAGACCTTTCTAAACATACAAAAGCTGAGGGAATTTTCCACCAAAAGGCCTGCATTACAGGAATACTGAAGGTGGTCATTATACCTGAAAAAGGACAAAGAAAAAAAACTATGAGTGAGTAAGATGACTAATAGCAGACAGGAGCAGGAAAGTGAAACCTTTATTCAAATAGAGATTTATAAACTCAAATATCACATAATGGTTAAAGGTCAAAAAACACTTTAAAAAGAGAAGACAATAGCTACTGCAACTTAGAAATGAATGTACAGAATAAATAGGGATAATTTGAGATAACAAGGACAGAAAAGAGGAGGGGGTAAAGAACCGAATCTGCAAAGCAGAATGGAGATAAGATGCATGCAGAAAAAAAAAATACATATATATGTATGTGTGTGTGTGTTTGTGAGTGTGTGTGTGTGTGTGTGTGTGTGTGTGTGTGTAAATACACTTTCCTTTACATAAACTTAATGGTAACCTCACACAGAATCCAGAATTGAGACACATAACATAAAACAAGGGGGAACAGAAGGAAAAGTCATAAAACACTACCAAATTAAAATAACAGACAGAAACACAAGGACAAAGAAAAAATGGAGACACCGAGGAGCTCGAAAACAAAAGATAAAATGGCTATAGGAAAACCTCATATGTCAAAAATTACTTTAAATGTAGATGGACTGAACTCACTAATAAAAACGCACATAGTAGGAAATTGGATCAAAAAACAAAACCAAACCATATGCTGCCTTCAAGACACATCAGTTACAAGAACAAACAGAGATTCAAAGTGAAAGGGTGGAAAATGATACTCCAAGCAAATGGCATCCAGAGAAAAATGGGTTTCGCCATACTTATTTCTAACTAAATAGACTTCAAGATAAAAAAAAAAAAAAGGTAATGAGAGACAAGAGACAATGATGGACACTTCATAATGATAAAGGAGACCATACATCTAGAAGACATAACATATATCAATACATATGCTCCCAATAAGGGAGCACCAAAATATACATAAAGCAATTACTAACAGAACTAAAAGGAGAAACTGACAAAAACACAATTAGAGTAGGGAACCTATATACCTCACTGTCTGCTATGAATAAATCATCCAAACATAAAATCTATAAGCAAATATAAGCCTTAAATGACACATTAAACTAGCAATTGACACTTAAAGACTTCCATCCCAAAACACCAGATTATACATTCTTCTCTAGTGCACATGGAACATTCTCAAGGATAGACTGTATGTTGTGACACAAATCTAGCCTCAACAAATTTAAGAAGATTGAAATCATACCAAGCATATTCTCTGACCATAATGCTTTGAAACTGGAGATCAACCGCAAAAAGAAAGCAGGAGAAACCACAAATATGTGGAAATTAAACAACATGCTACTAAAGAATGACTAAGTCAAAAAATAAATAAAAGGAGAGATCAAGAGATACAAATGAAAATGAAAGTACAACATATCAAAAGTTTTGAGATACAGCAAAAGCGGTAATAAGAGTAAAGTTCATATCGTTACAGGTCTATCTCAAGAAAAAAATCCCAAGTAAAAAACTTAACATTACATCTTAAAAACCTGGAAAAAGAAGAACAATAAATCTAAAGTCAGCAGAAGAAATGAAAAAAAAAATGGAGCTGAATTAAGTGAAATTAAGAACAAAGGAACAATAGAAAAATTAATGCAAAAACACCTGGTACTTTGAAAAGATCAATAAAATTGTCAAATCTCTGGTAGACTCACTAAGGAAAAGAGGGAAAGGATACAAATAAAATCAGAAATGAAAGAGAATTACAATAGATACTACTGAAATACAAAGGATCATACAAGAATATTATGAAAAGCTATATACCACCAAATTCAATACCCTAGAAAAAATGAACAAGTTTTTAGAAATATACAGTCTTCCTAGACTGAATCATGAAGAACTGGAAAATCAAAATAGAGCAATCAACAGTAAGGAAATTGAAACAATCATCAAAAACCTTCCAAAAAGAAAAAGTCCAGGACCAGATGGCTTCACCAGTGAATTCTAGCAAAGATTCAAAAATGATTTAATATTTGTTCTTCTCAAACTCATCCAAAAAATTGAAGAAGTGGCAATACTTTCTAACTCATTTTATGAGGCCAACATTACCCTGAAACTAAAACCTCGTAAGGCTAAAAAAATAATAATAATAATAATTATTATTATTATCTCTGATGAGTACAGACAGAAAAACCTTTAAAAATACTAAAAAGTTGAATATAGCAATGCATTAAAAAGATTATACATCTCGATTAAGTGGAGGTCATTCCAGAAGCTCAAGGAAGTTCAACATATTCAAATTGATTAAGGTGATATACCACATAAACAAAATAAGGGATCAAAATCATATGATCATATCGATAGATGAAGAAAAAGCATTTGACAGGATACACCATCCATTTATGATTAAAACACATAATAAAATGTGTATAGAAATAAATTACAACATAATAATGGCCATATATGACAAACCCTCAGCTAATAACATACTTAATGGTGAAAAACTGAAAACATTTCCTCTCAGGTCAGGAACGAGATTAGAATGCCTTCTCTCTTGATGCTGTTACTCAACATGGTATTGGAAGTACTAGCTGCAGCAATCAGGTAAGAGAGGGAAATAAAAGGTATCCAAATTGAGAATGAAGAAGTCATATTGTCACTTTATGCAGATGACATAATTCTTTAAGTAGAAAACCCTAAAGACTCCACCAAAAAACTATTAGAAACAATAAACAAATACAGTAAAGTTGCAGGATACAAAAATAAATATATAAACATCCATTGTGTTCCTATATATTTACAAGGAAATATCAAAGAAAAAAGAAAAACAAATTCCTTTTACAATTGCAACAAAAAGAATAAAATACCTTGTAAGAAACCTAACAAATCATGTGAAGGGCCTATTTACTGAAAACTATAAGATATTATTAAAAGAAATTGAAGAAGACACAAAGAAATGGAAAGATATTCTGTGTCATGGATTGGAAAATCAGCATAGTTAAAATGGCCATATTACCCATTTGTACCTATTAAATTTGTACCCACACAAATTTAATGCAACTCCCATCAAAATCCCAATGGCATTTTTAAAAGAAATAGAACAAAAAAAAGTCATCAGATTTGTATAGGAGCACAAAAGACCCTGAAGAGCCAAAGCAATACTGAGGGAAAAAAAATAAAACAAGGCTGGAGGTATCACACTGCCTGACTTGTAATTATATTACAAAGCAACACTAATCAAAACGGCATGGTATTGGCAGAAAAACAGATATGATGACCAATGGAACAGAAGTGAGAGCCCAGAAATAAACCCTTACATATATGGGCAAATAATTTTCAACATGAAAAAAAAAAAACCATACATTGTTAAAAAGAAAGCCTCTTCAATTAGTGATGCTGAAAGTATGAAAAGTATGAAATTAAATACACCCAAATTCACTTAAAATGGATCAAAGACCTAAATATAAAATCTGAAACAATGAATGGTATAGAAGAAAACATAGGTACTCATATTGTGGACCTTGGATTTAGAGCAAATTTTATGAATTTGACCTCAAAGCCAAGGAAAGTCAAAGCAAACACAAATGAACAGGATTATATCAAACTTAAAAGCTTCTGCACAGCAAAAGAAATCAGCAATAAGAAAAAGAGGTAATCATCTAAATGGGATAATATATTTGCAAACAACACCTCCAATAAGGGCCTAATGTCCAAAATAGACGAAGAACTCATACAAATCAACAACAAAAAGAAACAAGCCAATTAAAAAATGAGCAGAAGATCTGAATAGACACTTCTCACAAGAAGACATACAAATGGCCAACAGACATATGAAAAGATGCTCAACTTCACTAGCTATTAGGGAAATGAAAATCAAAATCACAATGAGATACCACCTCACATCTGTTAGAATGGCTATCATCAACATGACAAGTAATAACAAGTGTTGGGGAGGTTGTGGGGAACAAGGAACTCTTATGCGCTGCTGGTGGGAATTTAAGTGTGTACATCCACTACGGAAAACAGTATAGAGGTTTCTCAAACAATTAACAATAGAATTACCATAACACCCAGCAATCCCTCTTCTCGGTATCTATCACTACAATTTGCAAACATTTATCTTTAAAGTTATATTCACTCCAACGTTTATTGCAACATTATTCTAGTGGCCAATACATGGAAACAACCAAAATGTCCTTTGATAGATGACTGGATACAGAAGATGTGGTACATATATGCAATGGAATATTAATCAGCCATAAAAATGATGAGATATTGCCATTTGTGAAAACACAGATGGAGCTTGAGATTTTCATGCTAAGCGAAATACATCAGAAAAAGTTGAGAACCATATAATTTCACTCATATATGAAATATAGAAGTAGAAGTAACAAACATGACAAACAAACAAACGCTCATGGACATGGACAGTGGATTATTGGTTACCAGAGGAAAGGGAGAAGTGAGGAGGTAGATAGGGGTAAAATGGTTCAAATATTTGTTGATGGAAAGAAATTTAACTCTAGCAGGTGAACACACAATTCAATATACATATGACGTATTATTGAATTGTACACTTGAAACTTATTTGATTTTATTAACCAATGTCATTCCAATAATTTTAATAAAAATATAGTATTTTAAAGCAAAAAAAATACTTGCTACAAAGTGACAGTAATCAAAACATTGTGATACTGTATAATAGACAGACGTATAGACCAGTGGAAAGAATAGAGAGCTGCAAAATAACTTCTTGTATACATGGTGAAATGATTTTTGACAGGGGTGCCGAGAAAATTTAATGGTGTAAGGACTGTCTTTTCAAGAAATGATGCTGATCAAATTGAATATCCACATGCAAAAGAATGAAGTTTTACCTGTACCTAACATCATATATAATAATTAATTCAAAATGGATAAAAATCCTAAATGTAAGACCTAAAACAATAAAATTCTTAGAGGAAAACAGAGCAAAAGCTTCACAACATTAAATTTGATGGATATACCACTTAAGGCAAAGGCAACAGCAACAAAAAAATCCAGACAAATTAGACTTAATGAATTTTTTTTTAAATTGTGCATCAAAAGATAGTATCAACAGATTACAAAGGCAACAGAATGGGGGCAAATATTTGCAAGTCATATATCTGACAAGGTATATCCAGAATATATAGAGATCTAACACTCAACAACAAAAAATCCAAATAAATTGATTTAAAATGGGCAAGGGACTTGAAGAATCATTTCTCCAAAGAAGGCCTAAAAATGACCAACATCACTAATTAGGGAAACACAAATCAAAACTACAATGAAATACTATGTCATACTCATTAGAATGGCAACTATCAAGACAAACAAACAAACAAACAAACAAAACAGAATATAAAAATGCTGGCCAGTATTTGGAGAAATTGGAAAACTTGTTCACCATTAGTGTGAATGTAAAATGGTACAGCCACTGTGGAAAAATGTAGCTGTTTCTCAAAAAATGAAAAGTAGCATTACCATATGATGAAGTAATTTCACTTTTGGATATATACTTTAACACATTGAAAGTTGTGTCTCGAAGAGATAATCGTACCTCTATGTTCATAGCAGCATTATTTATTAAAGCTAAAATTTGGAAGCAACTCAATTTTCAAATGTAATGTATATGCACAATAAAATATTATTGAGCTTTAGAAAAGAAGAACATTCTGACATATGCTTCAACATGGATGAATCTTAAGGATATTATGCTAAATGAAAGAATCCAGTCATAAAGATAAATACTGTCCTATTCCACTATATAAGGTACTTTAAGTAATCAAAGTCATAGATACAGAAAATGGAATGGTGATTTCGAGGGGCTGAGGCAGAGGGAAGGAAAGTTATTGTTTAATGGGTATAATCTCAGTTTTACAAATTAAAAAGTTACGGAGGTGGATGGTGGTGGTGGTGGTGGACATCATGAATGTGTTTAATACCACTGACCTGTACACTTAAAAGTAGTTAAGATGGTAAATTTTGTTATATCTTACCACAATAAAAAAAAGGGGGAAATTTATTTTAGATAATTTTTGACTATGCAGACAAAGCACAGAATCTATAAAGATTAATTATATCCTTACAGGTAGCTGTTTTATGTAAAAATACAATTTGTTATTTTTTTCTTGAGGTTTGTGTTATTTAACTTAACATACAAGAACACAGTATCAGGGTTCTGGAAATCAAAGAAATAGAATTTCTGTTATGAGTATTTTCACAGAGCCGTGGGTTACTTCTGGAACTCATCACAGCCGTACAAGTGTTCCAGTTCAAAGTTCTTCAGTTATTATTTCTGAAGTTTTAAACAATATAATTTCTCTTTTTGAGCCTATGTTTCCTTATTTTTATGTACAATGAGGCTACTATCGCATGTGACGGTGACTTGAAAGGGTAATTATTAAGATCAAATATTGTGATAATGCTTCATGCCATTGCTAACCCTGTAAATACAAGGAATTCTTAACATTGTGCATTGTTTTCTTCTACATCTGGGGAATATTAAAGGTCAGGTTTTATCTTAGATGAATTTTGGACATTATCACCTAAAAGTTACCCAGGAATCTCCATCTTAATTTTTCACAAACATATACTCCCCCATCTCCCACTTCTTAATGTTTCTCAATTTGGTTAAGGCATCACTCTCTCCCCACATCAGAGAGCTGGGGGTAATACTATACTTTTCTTTCTTTATTTTGTATTTCAATAATCCAGTAATTCCAGCAATTTTTGCCTTAATAGGTCTCAAATGTGTGCTTCTTCATTCTTACTACTCATTAATTTCAAGCCCTTTTGAATTAGGGTCCAGACTACCACAGCTGTGTCCTAACAGGTGTACTTCTACTATTCCTCCTCTACACTTTTCCCTTAAATCCATCCTCCACACCACCAGAGTTATTTCCCTAAAGTCAATCATATCATATTGTCACTGTGCTTATAAACCTTTAAAGGTTACTCATAACCTCTAGGATGGAGTCTAAATTTCCTACTATGTCAGACAAAGTTCCTGCTTACTTTTCTAATCTTACTTCCATCAGTCCCCAGTCCCACCATGTGCTATATGCATGCCAAGATATGGATGATTCCCCAAATGTGCTATAATCTCTCTCACTTAACTTTAAAAACAGAAACTTGAGAATGAAAGAATAGTAATCATAGAGGTCTGAGGCTTCATGAGTGAGGTAGCTCTTGAGTTAAGGGAAGGTGTGAAAAATAGAATATGGTACATGTATACACAAACACAATGTAGGAGAAAAAGTGGGGAGACTCATCTACATGGGGCAGAGGGTTGCATTAAGTATTACAAAAATAAGGCATAAAGGAAGAGGGGTAACAAATTGCAAGGGTCTAATAAAAAGCTTTGTTAGGTCGGCATGGCTTGATTGCCTACATGTCCTGTAGTCCTCAAAGTCTATCTGGTAAATATTAGTCACAAAGAGGTGTTATTTTAAGCATATCTGGCAGCCTAGCACATGTTTCTAACTGGAAAACAAAGAAATGCAGTTTTCTTTTAGTGATTTCACTATATAGTTTTCAGCTCTCTTGCCATGAGCTATTAAAATTCAATGCCCTTTGTTGAGTTGCTTTCTGGGAGCTCCAGAGAGAGCTGCATTACATCCAATTCATTCATGTCTAAAACTTGATAAAGTACATATATTACCAGTTTTCCTAGGTTAGCAACGTTGAAAGAGATAAATAAGTTAAGCAAACACTGCACAGTACTGATGCATCTCAACTATTTTAATTTTGTGTACACACTCATAAAACAATAAACATTAACAATATAATAACAATTTATTATGGGTGATATTAAATCCAGAGTGACCATCACAATATTAAAAGCATCTTTTATAAGATCTGTCAAAATTAAGACTATCTTCTGGAGAACAAGACTTAGATAAAATATAAAGAGAATTTCTGGTTGAAAAATCTGACTGCATTTTTGAGTCATGAATGGTACAAAATAATTTTATAAGGTTGCCGGAAAGGACTATAGTGTGTCCTTTTCCTAATTCTGGATTCTACCAAAAGCAAATAATATGAATGGGGCAATTATCTCATGTCCAATATTGCTGGCCCCAATAGATAATAAAGGCATGGTCACGTCATGGGGAGGGGATCTGATAATGAACATGTAATAAATGTTGCTCAGGGATTTCTGCAATTTTTTGAAGTTATTTGCTCATATCCTCAAAATCTTCTTGATTGTACCTTTATCTTTTCCATCTCAAGGTATTCTTTTCATCAACCAAGGGCCAAAGTTTTGTCTGCTACCTGTCTGGAGGTTGAGCTGCAACAATAGGATAAAAAGAAACTTGGGCATTAAGAATGGTAATAAAGGAAAAATATATTTTTATCTTTAAACTACTTTAAATAGATTATTTGATAGAAAATATTGGATATCATGATCCTTGAAAGCTTCAAACCCATGCCATATAAATTAATATCATCACCTTACAATCATGAGTATAATATTATCTCTTATAATACTACTGAGATGGAACCACAGTAATTCTCACTTTATAAACTAGGTGTCTGCTAATCCTTGGTTAAGACAATGTTTACTATACTTGACACCTTTAATTTCACCTTACTTTCTCTAAATTTTTAATTGTAGGTTCTGATTCTTTTTCGCTTGGTAGCCGTGATCATAAAAAGGTTACTTGACTACATAATACTTCAGTTTCTCATTTGTAAGATAGGCATAATAAGGAAAATTAGTAACTTTATAGGGTTGTTGAGAGGATTAAATGAGCTAATACATGTACAACTCAATAAGGCATGTCAGATAGTAAATGCTACTAAATGTTGGTTATTAAACAACTGCCTGAATATTTACCTCAAATTTTATGTATTTATATGTATTTTCCAATTCAACATCAATATCTCCCCAGTCTTTTGTCACATCATCTTCTATTTATAAACCATTTTCAATCAAGAGTACTAAGAAGCCATTAAAATAATCATATTGAGAATTGAACTTTTCTGACTTCTTGCTTAAAACTCTCACAATTAGCAATATTAGTCATTTTTTTCTGATTCAGAGCCTTTTGCAACTGTTCAGAAATGGTCTTTTTAGGGCCTAGGATAAAACTTCGCTTGCCTCATTACCTATCACTATGTAGTCAGATTGGATGAACTGTGCTTTTTGGCTGTGACCAGTGTCTATTGGTGGTATAGCATTTATAGGATAAAATAAAATAGTGTTGGTTCTTGTTTCTTCTGTTGTTTCCACTCCACTTACAACTTGACTAGCCATCTTTTTATTCACCAAGTGTCAAGATAGCAAGTGTGAATAGAGGTAGATTGTTCTCATCTTATAAAAAAGTTGTGTTCTAGAAATTAATTTATAATTCAGATGTTTTTAATAGAAATGATTTTATTAAAATCATTGTAAAAATTCAATGGTGGCTGTGGTCTCCAATGTACCTCAAAGTAGAGGAAACTATCTGTGGGGTGTATGTGTTTGTATATACTCTCTGTAAGAAGGTAAAAAGAAGGTGGTAGGGTATATATTAGAAAGTTAAGTTTCCAGAATCAGCAACTAGGTAGTACAGCTGGTTCAGAGCAGCTTAACAGCTTGGTTAGTTTCTGAATGGAGCAAGATTAGGAAGACAGAGCAACTTCAGAATGGGGGGAAAAAAAAACAAAAACAGAAGCTGGTAGTAAACAAGTGAGATTTTGTTAACATAGGGTGCTTATATTTTTGGTACTTGCAAATTTTGCGAAGTCTGTATGGAGTGTGTATATGTGTGTAAGTGTGTGTGTGTCAGTGATGAGATGGGGTAGGTCAGGAAATACAAAGGATGATGTGGAAGAAAAATATTTCTCATACAAATGGAGTTAGACTAGCCAGAACATATTGTGATTCAATGACATGATTAAAATAATAAAGCTTATTGCAATCATGTTTATTATTTCACAATAATCCCTCTTTCTCCATATGACATTATTTCCTTTGCCTTTACCTCCGATATATTCCTTTTTTACTGCTATCTTCTTATTCTCACTCTTCATTTTATTGAGGAACTCTACTAGGTCAACAGTCTCTATGCAATAAACATTTCACTTAATTAATCTAGGTATCTTTAGAAGGGATTGGTTAACATGACTCAGAAGCAAAACTGAAATTTCATACTCTGCTTGCTTAATCATTTCACATTTATTGTATTTGACAACCAATATGTCTAAACTTAGACTTAAAAACTTTAAAAAATGTAGTCTATTACTTGTCCCTTTAATGGAAGATGGCATAGATTGAGACAAAGCTGCCTCCATTTTTTCAAACCTGGAAAACATGGCAGATTACACAGATCCTATATCTGTCCAATGAACCATGTCTACACGTGTCATTATAGCAAACGTTTCTGGAATTTAAGATTCTAGTGAAATATTTTTGAGAATAAAATCCTTCTTTAGTCAATTTTTTATGATTTATGATGTTGAACAGATAGTCTTAAAGTTCTCCTAATTTAGTCTCTACCAATATTTGGACTCAAGTTAATTTGGTCTGTTTTTCTCTATCTGCCTAGAGATGATGCATCATTGACCCCATTGCTACATTTTAGGGGGCTAGGGAAAAGAACCTTGAGTCATCAGGAAAAATATATGATTCTGAAATTCCTACAAAGAGATCATTGGCACAAATTTTCTGCAATAGGGCAGTAACAAAGTGCTCTTTATTTTGCACTCGGAACAACTGGTCCTCCTTTGGATTGCTCATCTGAGTAATTGTAGGTTTGTGGACAGCTCAGAAAATATACATTGTGTAGATAAAGAGAGAAGGCTGGATTCAAGCTGACACCTTGATCTTTCAGTAGATTAATGATTGTTTTCTCCCAAATTATTGAGAAAACAATGAGCAAATCACATTGTTAGCAGGAGGAACTTTTTGATTTGTTCAATATTATTTAGTTACATTCAGTTTTAGATCTTTTACTAATTCATTCTAAAAGGAGATTTCAACTCAGTTCATTCTATATTAACTGAAAACTTTCTGGATCTTGTCTTATCTAACAAGGAATCTAGCAACAGAACACCATGGAAGTACTTTAGTATTATGAATAATGATGATCAAATTGATATATAAAGGATTGATTTTATGGAAATATTTGGTGTACAGATGGCCTCAGTAAAGCAGTTTAACAATTAACAGACCTTGAGCAAGTTGCCAGTATCTTTGGGTAGGAGATGGTTTTGTTGTATCTTAGATTGAAAATCCCCAGAAAACATATCTTCCACTGTAGCAAAACACATTATATTCCTTAAAAGCTAGAAATGGTAAAATTATTTCTCTGTATGTAAATATATTTTATTAAGTAGTTATTAGGCAAGACACTGCTTTGATTATCTATAGTATGCAGGTAAACTACATCTACCTGCCTAAAGGTTGGACTTAATTAAGATTTATTTCAATGAATATTGGACAGAAGAATTAAACCTAGCCATGTATCCCCATGGCTACTTGAGCAGGAAAGAAATTATAAACTGGGTGGGCCATTTTGAAATGAAAGTATGAAAACGTTTGGCCCCTTCAGCCAATCTTCCTTTTGAAGACATTATATTGCAAATTTAGCTTTTCTTGAGCCAAGATTTATCTTCCTCAAATGTTAAAGATACTTATAAACAAAAAGAATCTTCGTTGGTTAATTCTTGAAGCAATTACTAGAGGTACTAATTAACTTTGATGTAAAAAGCATAACACATTTGATTAGTATGCTCAGGCATCTATCCTTAGAAATACCTATGTAACTCAATATTTACCAAACTCTGGTTATAATAGACTGTACTATATGAAAACTTTTATTCCGTGTCACTACTAAATCATCTTTATTCTTTAAAAATCTACCATAAATCATAAATACCCCATTATCTGAATGATCTTAATGCAATTGTTCTTAAGTACTTTGGCATTTTTCATGAATTTTAATTAAATCCTTGAGTAAAACTTATTAATAAAAAGCTATCTTCACAATTTAACTTTAATAAAGGTACACTTACTATTAATTTTATCTATTTTATATGGAATTGTATTGTTTCTGCAGAACTGTAAATAATTTTTAGATAACTTATTAAATAACACTAAGGTCTCAGTAACATAGTTTTAACACCACTATCCATGTAAGTCAATGTTAACCTTCACAAGAAGAAAGATAATTTCAGGAGTGACGACCTTGTTTGGTTATTTCTGAAATGTGCAACACACAACAATAATCCACATACACATATTTCTGACAACTTTCATACATTGGTGACATACTGTGATCTGAACATTCAAAATGTTTCTAACTATTCTGGAAAGTCATTGTGGTGCCATTTTATTTGTCTTCATATAACTTTTACCCTCAAACAACCACTTGTTTTCCTATTAAGGCTGTGAGTACTTTAAATGGCACTAACTATGTTTTCCCCTTAGTCTGTATATTTTGAGCACTGTTTAATTATTAAATTCCTATTGAAGGAATAAACGAAAATGGTACAAATGGCTTGACCATATGTTCTGATGTTGACTTGGTTGTTTCACTTATGGATGGTAAAAAAGCTTAATTTCTTTTTCAAGTGAGCTTTTCTCACTTTGTAAATTGTTTGAATGGGGAAAACACCTTTGTTATCTCCATAATAGTTGTTTGGTTGTTTGTGATGGAAATAATGACAAGGATGTAATAACCAGGAAAATGTAGGAATATCAAAGCTCTAAAGGAAGGCAATCATCGATTCTTCAGAAGAATGCTTTGCTAGTGAAGGAATGCAAAATATCTAGTTTTGTAAGCTTTTAATAAATGTATTATGAAGTCAGTCCATCTTCAATGAAAATAAAATAGTTGCAATATATTGCTATTATCTAGTTATTGTCAAAAGGTTGGAATGTATGTACCCAGGGCATAGTATTTATATAACTAGATATTTTATTAGGAGCTAATTTTTATTATTATATTTTTAGGAAATCAAATACTCTCCATTTGAAAAATTTGGTTTGTGAGGGAAGTAAAAGTGCCTGATTTTGCAGGTAATTTTCATCTAAAATCAACATAATATGTTTTACATACCCCGACTTAGAAAATGTAGCTCTTAGGTATGTAATTTGAACTGCAAAATGTTACCTACATTCTTTAAGTAGTAAGATATTATAACCATATTTTCATTCAGCCAGAAAGACCCAAACTATAATTAAAAAAATATTTTCAATATTTCATACTAGGGCAAAAGCTCATTTGTAAAAACAAACAAACAACGAACAAACAAACAAAAAACCTGGGGAAAACATCTTTTTTTCTAATGTTAAGGCTTGTACCTTAACAATATTATTTTTATTACTTATAATTGGCCAATATTACCTTTAAGTTTACATAAAGAGAAGTTATAAAACCATTCTATATAATTACAATTGTTTTTATGGAAGGGTGGTCTCTTGAGAATATCACAAAATTATTCTCTATTAAAGTAAAAGCATTAAGGTGATGCTAATTTTGTACTTTCAAAATTAGTTATAATTTTGGTTATAAGAATATATGCCTTTTTAAATTTATAATTACATTCAATTACATATTCTAGTAGAAATCAAAGTAATTATCTTAAGTTGTCCATTTATACACACGGATACTGCAATCCAAATTAAATGTATTTGTTATCTATGCCTAATGAGATATAACAAGGCTAAAATTAAATGTGTACCAACTTAATTACGTTTCAAGACATGAAGTTTCATCAAAAATAATATTACTTGCTTCTGTCAAAAACAGTTTTTCAAACTGTTAGCAATCTTGGTGTATGCATAGTTTAGAGTGCTAGAAGAAACATTTGATAAAGATGCATTGATAACATAATTTTACTTATTTTTCAGGAGAAATAAGATAAAGCGAATTTTAAATCAAAAGTAGCAAAGGTTTGGGGTTCTTTACTCCCTAATATCACATCACCAAATTCAAATTTCATTTATTTAAATGAGAGATTAGAATATCATTTCTACTTCTGACAGCTTTCTACATAAAATGATATATTTGAGAGATAATATTTTTAAAATGTCTTGATCCATTTATTTAAGGTTCATTTAGTTTTCTCTTTGCACATAGAAAGAACCAACACCAGGTCATATACAGGTGAGAGGATGTAGGTTAACTTATGAGGTTGTTTGTGATTAAGTTTACATTTATGAGCTATGCAACCATTAATAGAGTATTAGACAAGCCAGCCACAGTGCAATAAAGGCCATTGTTCTATTTTTCAGTTGTATAGCAGATGGATCTTTTAAATGTGAAACCCTGTTGCTGGCCACAAGGGTCAATGGAGAAGTAATACTGGACACCTTCTCTACTCTCTTCCATGGCTAGCATAGCCAAATAAGTAATTTTTTTTTTCGATTCTGTTCAATGACCTAACACTCTGAATTATAGGAAATAGAGAAGGAATTTAAAATCTACATGTTTATAAACTTACCTTAAAAAATTGATTCACAGCACCTGATGATATGGCAAATTTCATGACATCTGATGGTTCAGCTTCTACTATAATATCAAAATTCAGGAGCAGAATATTTGAATTGGAGTGAAAGTTTAAACTGGCGCCCTTGATACCAATGAGATTATGGACCCTAGAAAAATCTTTCAAAATCCCAGATTCCTTGGCATCAAAGATATCCTTGGACTCAGTGACATGCTTAAAGCTAGCAGAGCTCATAGAGCCAGCATTGTCTGTGAGGCAGACACTAAATTTGTGGTCATCAACAATTGTATAATTTCTACCAAGCTTAGATAGATCAGAAAATTCTGTAGTGGTCAGATTTCCAGGAGTGGAAGTATAGTTAGTGCCAGCAGCAATAGTGGAGGAGCTACCATAAACAATATTAGGAGTAAAGGAACTGGAACCAATTTCTAATTCAAGCTCAGAGAAATTATTAATATTTTTGGTACTAGTAGAATTGTGAACACTAAGAGTGTTTATGGCATCATAATTGGAATTAGCAACAAAACTGAAGCCAATGACATGTGTAAATCTAGTGTCATGGTTAGTGTTTGAGGCACAGTTAGTGCAAGTAATATTGCTAGGGCTAATAGCACCACCACAACTAGTGGTGTTGCTGGTGTCAGAGACATTGTCATTGCTAGTGGTAGAGCTGGGTCTGGCAGAATAGTTGCTTTTGGCAATATAGCTGGGGTTGACTACATAGCTAGAACTTTCTGCATAGGTAAATCTTGGAACACAGTCAATATCTGAGTCATAGTCTGAGACAGCTGCATAACTGTGGCCAGCAGCACTGGTAGGTTTTGTATCATAGTTAGAATCAGCATACTTGTTAGAACTAATAGTATTATTGTGACCAGTAGCATTACTAGGACTGGTATTATAGTTAGTATCAGGGCCTTTTTTAAGGCCAGGGATATTATTTTTGGGGACAGAGCTATTGTTGGGGACAGGGCTATTGTTAGGGCCAAGGCCACAGTTGCTAGAGCCAGAGATGTTGGGACACTGTCTGTTATTTTGGGTGCTAAGACCACTGTTTTGGAGGCCAGATCCATTGATGTTAGGGCCCGATCTATTGTTGTTGGTGCCAGCTTCATTGGTAGAGCCAGTGCCATTATTAGGACAAATGCCATTGCCTGACCCAATGGCATTGCTGAGGCCAGAACAATTTTTGGAACTAGAAGTGTAGTCTAGGTCAGTTCCATTTTGGAACTCAGAGGTGAAGTTTGTATTATTGCTATTATTGGAGCCAGAAATACAGTCCTGATCAACATCATTGTCTAGGCCAGAGGCATTGACTGAATTGTTGGTATAGTTGTCCTCCTCAGAATTAGCACTATATTTGTAGTTAGCATCATTGTTAGTGGCATTATCAGAGTTAGAGTCAGGTTTATTGTTGGAGTCAGTCACATCATTAGAGTCACCACCACTGTTGGAATCAGCTCCACTTGCAGGGTCAGCATCACCATTGGCATCAGATCCATTGTTTGTGTCTGAATCATTTTCAGCATTACTATCTTTGGGATCAGTGTCATCAGGGTCAGACTTATCTTTGGGGTCTTTCTTATCTTTGGGGTTGTTTTCATCTTCAGGATCTTTCCCATCTTCAGAGTCTGTCTCATCTTCAGAGTCTGTCTCATCTTCAGAGTCTGTCTCATCTTTAACAAGAGGCTTATCTTTGTCATTGGCCTCATCTTTGAGGTTGCTAGCGCTGACTAGTTTAGTCTCATTGTCAAGACTGGCCTTGTTTTCAAGTTTGGTAGTAAGGTTAAATTTTCTCTCATTTTCAAGGCCAGCAACATTGCTGATGTCAATGATATTTTCTGGGCCAGGGTTACTCTGGTGGACCATGGTATTTTGAGGATTCATGGGAAATGTACGGGTAACAGTGGAACCTATGAGATTTTGGAGAGCTGAGCAACTTTCACAATATAAAGAAGTTGAACCCAAGGAATATTTAGAATCTCCCTCATGTAAAGGACAGCAAATGCCCACAGGATGCTTAGGATCCAGGGATCGAGATAAAGGGATGTTCTGAGATGTCTTGCAATGTCTAATAGATTTGGGGTTCAGGCAATATTTAGAATTCAAAGGAATTTGGAGATGAAAAGGATATTCAGGGTCTGAATCATCATCAGAATCCATGAGACATTTATGAAAACAAGAATTATTGATTTCCATAAAACATTTGGAACATATTGTAGCTCCTGTATCCAAAGAATATGTGTTATTTCTGTGAGTCTTGGAGCATACAGCAGACCAACAGCTCATTGAGGTTGGGTGGCAGACAGGTGCTGAAATGTCAGAGGCATAATCCTCAGCATTTAAGAGATTAATAGGATTAATTTGAGACCCAGGACTCTGAAGATTCTGTAGGTATCTATGTTCTTTGCAATGACTCTTACAGACAGAAATTCTGTGGCTGGCATTTCTTTGATGTATGTTATCCACTAACATGTTTGGATCTGGAGAAGGGTTGTGGCTATGTTTTTCTTTTAACTTTTGTTGTGAGTCTTGCTTGTCACTGAGAATTGGAGATATCTCTTTGAATTTCACAATTTTTTCATCATTCAGGTATTTTACAAGTTGAATTCTGGAAACTGCTAGAGACAGAAGAATAAAATATGAATAAGAATAATACAAAAATAATGATGTTTACCTTTAACACTCACATTACAACACAAATATGTGCAAAGGAAAAAAATATCATTTTCTTTAATAGGTTATTGCAATGTGATATTTGAAAAGGAGACCATGATCCTAAATTTTCTGCTCAAGCAGGTGTCATCTTGAACTTATTAAGATATAAAAAATGAGACATGGCCATTTATCTCAGATTTTTATACTCTTCAGATTATAAGAGCTTATTCTTTAGAAAATAATTAAATAGAAATTCATGGGCTTGATACGGCCAAAATAAAACTTGTTTTACACAGCTTGGTTACTATAGATCTGTATTTTTTTTTTTTCATTTTGCTTCTAGAAATACTAGCAATTCATTATTTATTGGAATATAATCCCAGTAATGTATATAATCTCCATGTTTGGAGACAAAAGTTTCCTTAGGCTTGATATGTCAAAATTGCAAAATTTTCTGGTACTAATTTTGTTATAAAGGATCAATTTCTGTAGCTATCAATAACTCACTGGCACATGATTCTAAAAATTTAGACATTTATCAATGTTTTACCTTTAAAATTGACCTACAACATTCAGTAATGTTATTATGGGATAGCATGGTTTTCTAGGTAAATAAGAAGAAATAAAATAAAAATCAACATGACTTAATTTAAAAAAAAAAATCAAAAACAAAAAACAGAAAGCCTCCTTCCATCATTCCCTCAATGTCTTGAGAACACTTTCCCCATGTTTTGGCATCAAGAACAAAATTATACCTGGGAAAGAGTCTAAGAATACTGGATGGTAAATTCCACTTAGAAATCGATAGTAACTTTTTATAAAAAAAAAAGGAGATATATCTTCTCGTCCAATTTCCCTTAAGGTCATATAGAATCCTTAAGACAAAGTTTTAATTGCAACTAGTAATCTTTAGGTATTTAGAAAAGAGATAATTTTAAGTAGGTCCATTCTAAAAAGTATTCAGTAGGGTATGGTATATATAACTTGGCCTATAGTGAATCGTTTTTTGTTGTATAGCCCTCATAGATATATTTCTAAGAACAAAACTCATATTTTTATAAATACATGAAGTCATTATTATGTTGCCCCTGATAACATGACAGCTTTCAATTCAATGGTGCAAAATACATGAAATCTTGATAGTCCAAATTTTCATGCTTTATAGTGAATACTAGAAACACAACTATACATATTCTATTCCAAGTCAAATGTCAAAAATATTAAAGGAAAGTAGTAACTATTATATTTAATGGCTCTGGTCTTTAAAGCATGCATTATATATTTTACTCATATAGAGCTCTTATTTTAAATTAGTAACAAAGGCATATAGACTGACAGAAAAAAAAAGTGATATAATTTGGCTATGTGGTATAGTCTTTTGCACTCAACATAATAGTGGAATGTACTAAAACAGTTAGAAACAGTTTGTCTGGAAAGCAAATTGGAAGTGTATGGGTATTGAAAGTGTACAGGGTTTTTATACCCAAAGAAAAAAATACTGTTTGAAAAAGAACACATCAAGTATAAGAGTTTGTATCACTAAATTGATTAATATCTTGTGATCAAGAGTGAGGCACAATACTAAGAGTAAGAGGAAAATGAGACAGCAGTCCTCAGGCTGCTCTACAGAGATATAGAACTTAAATTATAACCAAGAAAGTATCTCTCATTTAATAAGCTTGACAATGACTCTGATTTCCAAAAGCAATTGAATACGTTCATGTGCAAAAGGATAAAATAGATCATCTTTAATGATCAATTTATTTCTACATAATGATCTGTACCCAGAGTTTGGTGTGGCTACAGCACAGAATGCATAGAGCGTATAGTGGGGATCACTATCAGAGGTAATCTAAAGCCTTTTTATGACTTTAGAAGAGGGGATAAAAATTAATAAATGACAACAAAGTAGAATCTTAATGACATCAGAACAACTGTTTTTATGTGATTTATAGAACTCAATACAGTGTGTTAGAACATTGGTTTTGAGTCAAATAGCTTGTGTTTGACTCACCGTATTTTAGTGATATGATTTGGACAAATTATACAATATTACAAGCTATAGTTTCTTCACCTTTAATACAATTATAATAACATCTACCTTTTAAATTTTCTGAGAGTTAAATGAGATATTCATAAATGTTAGGCATTTCCACTCTCCCAAGATAGGAAACTATAATATTATTGAGATTGTTGGGCTAGTTTTTTTCCCCTTGTGAATTGTATATTCCTAGTGACTAATACTCAATTTTACACTATTATGCTAATTCTAATTTTCTGAAAGCTAGAAAGGACATGGTTGTTCATTTATAAGGAGAAAATTTTAAGCATATTTGATTTCTATGTCTTTAATTTACTATTATTCCAAGAAGTTCAAAAGCTATTTTTCCCATACTTTTTTATAGAGTGAAAATAAAGCTTATCATAAAATGTTATTAGAAGTAAGTGCTCTTTACTTAAATATAATTTAAAGAAATAGCTATTAAACTATGGATATAGAAAGATTGAAACTATTACAGATTCCTGCAAAGTACAAATTATATTAATAATAATTGCTAATAGAGAGCTCGAATGATATGCAGTTGTTAGTCATGCCATTAACTTTGGAAAAAAGACTTGATATTTATATGAAAGGAGACACCTGTATTTTATTTGGGAAGATGAAAATATTAAGTCAGTAGTCAAGGCAAAGTAGAAAAGAAAATAACTGAAAAAGTGATGTTTGCTAACTTAACATCAGTTAGGCAGAGTTAGATATTAAGCTTGAAGATTGTCTTAGTTAAAAGACAGCAATAATTTTACAGAAAGTTGTTCTATTCTCCAAATTGCCATGATTCCAAAACATTTTCTATTAAATATTTTAATAAAACATTGATAAGCATATAAATTTATTATACAGAAATCAGAACACTTGTACAATTGAGTTTTGATTTTTTGTTGTTGTTATTGATAAACTTTGAATATATCTTTACTTTTAAAAAATACTCAAGAGGACTGATACCACTGAAAATGGAGTAAAGGCACTCCAGAACTCTAGCTTTCCACAAAGTAAGACATTAGATGACAAAAGCTGTTAGAATAAACTTTTCCAGAACTATGGAATCAAAAACTTAAAAAATAAACAAGAAACAAAAAACAAAAAAAAAAACCGAACAAATAAAAAAAAATAGAGAAATGCTTGACGAAAAAAGAGCTGTTGTTTTGTAATAAAATAAGTGCTCTTGAATTTTAAACTGCCCAACTATCATCTTCCACATTCCAGATCCGTGCTGGCATAAGAATGTCAGCTTACATTCATGGTGCAGTTGTTAGTATGAGAGGTAGCAATATATGCTTTAGTCTCAAATAATTGTTGCTGTGGGTTTCCACATCTTTGCTAGCTCCCTGATGGATTGCTGCAAGAACTTCCCTTTGTTTTGCCCAACTTAAAGCATTCCTATGGCTGCGCAGCTTCCTGGACAGCTTTTGCTGAAAGCATTTAAAGAAAACCACATGATATCATTTATACGTGGGATATAAATCTAAAAGCAACAAACAAACAGAGACTCATGGACATGGATAATAGACTAGTGGTTAACAGAGGATGGGAGAGGAGGAAGGAGTTAGATGGGGCAAAAGGGGTTAAATATATGGTGACAGAAAGAAATCTAACTATGGGAGGTGAACATACATTGCAAAATATATATGATTTACTGTTGAATTGTACATTTGAAACTTACTGGATTTTGTTAACCAATGTCACCATAATAAAAAAATAAAAAAAAATAAAAAAATAAAATAAATATAGACACAAGTGTTGTCCAATATAGCCTGGGGAAAGAGACAACAGTTTGGACAATAGACAGGATGATACTCTGAAAAGGAAGAGGTTATAAAGGGTGGAATAAGGACTTTTAAAACTCCCACATATACGTAGAAATCAAAAGGCTACACACAGCTTCAAAGAAGAAATCAAAAGAAAAAATTTTAAAAATCTATAAACAAATAAAAATAGAAACACAATATACCAAAACCTACGAGATTCTTCAAAAACGGTACAGAGAGAGATTATAGTGATAAATGCGTATATTAATTAGAAAGACCTCAAATAAACAGGCTAACTTTTTATCCCAATAAACTTAGCATAAGAAATAAATTAAACCCAAAATTAGCAAAGAGAAGAAAATACTAAAGATCAGAGTAAAGGCAAGAAAAAAAAATAGAAAGGATCGAGAAAGCTGAGTTCATTTTTTTGGTCAAAAAATAAACAAATCTTTAGCTTTAGAAGTGAAATTGGAGACATTACTGCTGATACTATCAAAGTACATAGGATCATAAGAGACTATTGTGAACAATCATATGCCAACAAATTAGATAACCTAGAATTAATGGATAATTTCCTAGAAATGCACAACCTTTCAAGACTGAATCAGGAAGAATTAGAGTATCTACACAGACCAATAAGAAGAGATTGAATCAGTAAAACACACACACACACACACACACACACACACACACACACACACAGAGAAAAACCCAGGACCAGATGGCTGCACTAGTGAATTATACCAAACATTTAAAGAAGGATTAATGCTAATATTTCTCAAACTCTTCCAAAATTTTGAAGAGGAGGGAACACTTACATACTCATTTCATGATGCCAGCATTACCCTGATACCAAATCCAGATAAGGACATTATAATAAAATAAAACTCTAAACAAATATCCCTGATTAATAAAGATGCAAAAATTCTCAACAAAATATTACCAAACTGAATTGCAGAACATATTTAAAGTATTATACACAATGACCAAGTGGAATTTATTCCTTGGATGCAAGGATGGTTCAACATACACAAATCAACAAATGTGATATACCATATCAATAGAATGAAAGAAAAAAAAACACATGATCAAGGATCAAGGTCCCTCTCACTATCTTTCTCTTGGTATTCTTTACTCTGTCTCTCTCACTGTCCACGTCTCTCTTAGGCTCTTTCACTCTCTGCCTCTGAGAGGAGACTCCAATGCCTGTCAACCCAGTCTTAATCAGTGGTGGAAGAACAGTCTCAGAACTGTTTGTCTCAATGGCCATTTAAGATTAATAGTAAAAGACTGGTTAATGATTATAATGCATACTAAAACCTTCAAAGGAAAGGAGAATGTTTTGAGGATCATCTGGCTTTTTGCATGTGTGGTAATTTTTAAGTTATTAGTTTTTAAAATCAGTACTTTTAAATGGAAGCGACTTGACCAAAAATCTGTCACAGAATTTTGAGACCATTAAACTTTGTTCTAATTTTCTCATTAATTTTCTCATTAAAACAAAGTTGAATGAGAAAAAAAGGAGTCTTATTATATTCATGTAACATAAATGTCCAATACTTCAGAGAGAAATTTTCCTTTTTATGTCAAAATGCAGAAGAGACAACTAAAGAACTCTGAAAGGTAGTAAGAGAAAGGTGAACTATTTTGGGACCCAAAGACTAAGGAATAACACAGGGGCATGGTTTATGTCCTCCCAACAGACAACTAATGCAGGAAGGAGGCAAGAGAACTAAAATGTTAAATAAAGCTACATTCAGAGACTGTAATATGCTGATCAGCTCTGCAGCCAGGCCAGGAGAACACCTTCAGAACAAAGGAAGATTTCTACTGGTATTACTAACAACCCGTTCCCCCCATCTGTGGAAGGGAAAACAGTAAAAACAGAGTCTTTAAGTTGTTGCCCTATACAAAATAAAATCATTCATTTCCTGTAGATAACCATAGGGAACATATAGATTAAAGGCTTCGAACTGCCAGCAGGCCTTTCATGTTACATACGCTTCCCCTTCCCCTTTGTCACTGTATGTCTACATAAAAGGAAACGGGTAAACAGTCTTTAAACTGTAACTCACAGGAACTACAAAATGATATATAAACTGAATTCCCCAAACACCCAGGGTCCTTCTCAGTGCCTTTACTCTTAGGGCCTTTTCTCTACCTCTCTCACTGTCCTAGTCTCTTTGTCTCTGTCCCTCTGAGTCTCTGTTAGGCTGTCACTCTTTGCCTCTGAGAAGAGACCACGCTGTCTGTGGAGTGTTACTTCTTTTTAAATAAACTTTCCTTTTGACTCTAACTTCGGCACATGTGTTGAATTCTTTCAACACTCTCCACCAAAACACTCTCTCTTTCTCTCAGTGCAGAGCTTGGGCTCCCTTCCACTAGGGAAAATTTGCCATCCTGCATCATTTAGTCTGGCAATGACAAAGAGATCAAAGGACAAAAACTCGTCCCACCCAAGTTCGCCATGGCTCTTCTCAGCTCAGAGTGGCTGGGGTTTCCCCTAAGCCATGCAGATCAATTGGCCTTTCTAGGAGGCTAGTAAGAGATCTGTTCTCTAACCGAGCAGTAGTCCACCAGTCCTGTCTGCTTTTCTTACTTTTCTTCCTCTAACTTTACTAACTCAGTGTCACCACTGGAATTGCACAGAAGACCTGCTGAGAGACCCTGTCCAAACTCCAAATTAAAAGATTGTGCAGCACCTTTCAGTCACAACAGGATGACTAAGGCCCCGGGAGTCTTCTAGTCCTTCCTCTCAGCCCCTTAGCCTTTTCCTCCTTCCCTTCCCTCTCCACTGGGAACTCTATTGGGGAGGAGGTGGGGTCATGGTTGCAGCTCCACTGAACTCTCCTAACTCATCCTCTGTCTGTCCTGTTCTCATTTCTTGATTGGCTCTGGGACGCCAGAGCAATCTCAAGAGAATAGTCCAAATCTCTCAAAACCATGCAACAGGTTGGCCAGCCCTGACTGCATCAGGTCCCCTGGCCTGTGTCCCATACAGTGCAGGACTCCAAGGAAGATCTTCCCTTTTCTCTCCTTCCCTCTCTCCCTCCCTGTAGGTAAACATCTACATTAGTGGGCCCAGAACCCTGATGCATTTGCTCCTTCTGACCGCAGCGACTAATCCAGGCCCATGCCGCACATACGTTTCCCTATTTCCCTGCACCAGGAGGCAGGGGAAAAACCTGCCAGCACACATTTTCTTTTAGGGGAGTGAATCCTCTTCAGTTCCGCCTGCAGCAGTTAGTGCACCTGCCACACTCTCAGATTAGATTTTTCTTTTTTACCAAAGACAAGAAAAGTGGGAAGAAATCCCCTATGTACAAACTTCTATGCTCCTTTACCAAGACCCAGACTTATTAGATGGTCCAATGTAGGAGTGCCTCCCCAGAGATCTGAAAATAATCAGGAATTTTCTCCTCTCCTTTCAATCTCACACTTTGAGGGGGTGCCAAGTTCTCTTGGGACCCCATCTATTTTAGATTTGCCTCTCAGGGAAGTTACAAATACTGACGATGGGAGAATAATAAGAGTGTGAGATGAAGAGATTCCAAGACAAGGAAAAGCGTAGGGAATTCATCACCAAGAAGGCAGTATTATAGAAATGTTAAAGAGACTTCTGTAAAAAAGGGGGGGGGACAAATAAATATGAATAATAAAATGGTAATAACTCTGTACCTATCAACAGTCACTTTCAATGTAAATGGATTAAATATTCCAATCAAAAGACATAGAGTAGCTGAATGTATAAAAAAAAAAAACAAGACCCATGCATATGCTGTTTACAAAGACCCACTTCAAACCAAATGACACAGACCGAAAGTAAAAGGATGCAAAAGATATTTCATGAAAAAAAAAAAAAAGCTGGGGAAGCAATACCTATATCAGACAAAATAGACTTTAAAACAAAGGCTATAATAAGAGACAAAGAAGGGCATTACATAATGATGAAAGAATCAATACATCAAGAGGACATAACCCTACAAAACATATATACACTCAACATAGGGGCACCTACATACATAAAGCAATTATTGACTGACATAAAAGGAGAGATCAACAGTAATACACTCATAGTTGGATATTTTAATACCACGTTGACACTAATGGACATATCCTTCAGAGAAAAAAACAAAGAAACAGTGAGCTTAAATGACATACTAGGCTAGATGGATTTAATAGATGTTTTCAGAGCATTTCACCCCAAAGAAGCAAAATATACATTCTTCTCAAGTGCACATGGAACATTTTTCAGGACAGACCACATGTTAAGCCACAAAACAAGTATCAATACATTTAAAGAGATTGAAATCATACCAAACGTCTTCTCCGATCACAATGTTATGAAACTAGAAATCAACTACAAGAAAAGAACTGGAAAGACTCAAATACATGGAGTCTAAATAATATGCTACTAAACAATGAATGGGTTAACGATGAAATCAAAGAAGAAATCAAAAGATACCTAGAGACAAATGAAAATGAAAACACAACCACTCAAAATCTATGGGATACAGTGAAAGCAGTCCTAAGAGGGAAATTCATAGCAATAAAAGCCTACCTCAAAAAAATAAGAAAAAGCTCAAATAAACAATCTCACCTTACACTTAAAAGAACTAGAAAAAGAACAGCAAAAAAAAAAAAAAGCCAAAAGTAAGTAGAAGGAAGGAAATAATAAAGATCAGAGCAGAAATAGAATAAACAAAATAGAGTCTAGAAAACCAATACAAAAGGCTAATAAAAAGAGCTGGTTTTTTGAAAGTATAAACAAATTTGACAAACCCTTAACCAGACTCATCAAGGAAAAAAGAGAGAAGACACAAATAAAATTAGAAATGAAAGAGAAGTAGCTACTACTCCACAAAATTACAAAGAATTATAAGAAAATACTAGGGACAATTATATATAATAAATTGGACAATCTAGAACTAGATATATTCCCAGAAACATATAATCTTCCAAGACTATGAAGAAACAGAAAATAAGAACTGACTGATTACCACCAACAAAATCAAATCAATAATCAAAAACTCTCCCAAAACAAAAGTCCTGGACCAGATCGCTTCATAACCAAATTTAGCCATTCAAAGAAAAATTAACACCTATTATCCTCAAACTATCACAAAAAATTCAAGAAGAAGGAAGGCTCTCTAATTCCTGTTATGAGACCACCATTATCTTGATTTCAAAAACAGAAAAAGACATTACAAAAAAAAAAAAGAAAACTATAGGCTAATATCTCTTATGAACATTGATGCAAAAATCCTCAACAAAATATTAGCAAACTGAATTCAGCGGTACATTATAAATATCATACGTCATGATCAAATTGGATTTATTCCTGGGATGCAAAGTTGGTTCAATATCCACAAATCGATTAATGTACTACACCACATTAGCACATAAAAAATAAAAATCATATGCTTATATCAATATGTGCAGAAAAAAAAGCATCCAGCATCCATTTATGATAAAAACTCTCAGCAAAGTGGGAATAGAGGGAACATATCTCAGTATAATAAAGACCTTATATGACAAACCTACAGCTAACATCATACTCAATGGGGAAAGGCTAAAAGCATTTTCCTTAAGATCAGGAACAAGACAGGGATGCTCACTTTTATCACTTCTGTTCAACATTGTATTGGAAGTCCTAGCCACAACAATCAGATAAGAAAGAGTATCCAAATTGGAAAGGATGAAGTAAAACTGTCATTATTTGCAGAAGACATGATACTATATTTAGAGAACCCTAAGGATTCCATGAAAAAAAAAATCTGTTAGAACTGATCAACGAATTCAGCAAAGTAACCAGATAAAAAATTAATATTCAGAAGTCAGTGGCATTTTTATACACCAATGATGAACTTTCAGAAAGATAAATTAAGAAAGCAATCCCATTTACAATTGCATTAAAACCCATAAAATATCTAAGAATCAAATCAATGAAATAGATAAAAGTTCTGTTCTCAGATGATTATGTCATTGAAAAAAGAAATTGAATAAGATACAAATAAATGAAAGCATATACCGTGCTCATGGGTAGGATGAATCAACATCATTAAAATAGCCATACTACCCAAAGCAATCTATAGATTCAATGCAATCCCTATCAAAATACCAATGGCAGTTTTCAGAGAGCTAGAACAAATTATCCTAAAATTTATATGGAACCACAAAAGATCCCAAATAGCCATGGCAATCTTGAAAGAGAAGAACAAAGTTGGAGGTATACTACCTGATATCAAACTATACTACAAGGATATAGTAATCAAAACAGCATGATACTGGCATAAACATAGATGCATTGATCAGTGGAACAGAATAGAGTGCCCAGAAATAAATCCATGTCTATATGCTCATTTAATATGAGAAATGAGGCAAAAATATACAATGGGGTAAAGACAGTCTCTTCAATAAATGGTGTTGGGAAAACTGGACAGACATATGCAAAAAAAAAAAAAAAGAAACTGGACCACCTTCTTATACTGTATACAAGAATAGAAGATATTCACTTAGGGGTTAATATCCAAAATATATAAAGAACTCATACAACTTAACAACAACAACAAAGTGAAAACAAACAGTTCAATTAAAAAATGGGCAGATCTAAAAAGATATTTTTCCAAAGAGGAAATACAGATGGCCAATAGACATACGAAAGGATGCTCAATGTCACGAATCATCAAAGAAATGCAAATTAAAACCACAATGAGATATCACCTGACACCTGTCAGAATGGCTATCATCAATAAATCAAAGAAGAACAGGCGTTGGCAAGGATGTGGAGAAAAGGGAACCCTTATACACTGTTGATAGGATTGCAAATTGTTACAGCCATTATGGAAAACAGTCTGGAGGTTCCTCAAAAAGTTAAAAATGAATTTACCTTTTGACGCAGCAATTGTACCTCTGGGTACTAATCTAAAGAAAACCAAAACAATAATTTGTGAAGATCTATGCATCCCTATGTTCATGACAGTGCTATTTACAATAACCAAGATACGGAAGCAAACTAAATGCCCATCAACAGATGATTGGATAAAGAGGTTATGGTTCATATATACAATATAATATTACTCAGCCATAAAAATGAAATCCTGCTATTTGCAATGACATGGAAGGAACTAGAGGTTATTATGCTGAGTGAAATAAGTCAGACAGAGAAAGATACCAACCATATGGTTTCACTTATATGTGGAATCTAAAGAACCAAAAGAAATTTCAAAAACATCTCACAAATATAGAGGATGACATGGTAATGGCCAGAGGGGAAGGTGTTTGGGGGCTGGGAGAAAGGGATGAAGGTTTAAAGAATTACAAACTAGTCGTTGATAGATGGTCACAGGGATGGGGAACATGACATAAGGAATGCAGTCATCAGTAATGTAATGGCTATGTGTAGAGCTAGTGGGGAAATATAGCAATCACTGGGATTGTTTCATAAACTATATAAATGTCTAACCAATGTATTTTATACACAAAATTAATCATAAAATAAAATGCTAAAAAATGGAAAAAATGATATTTTTTACAAAGAAAATTCATAAACTGTATATTTTTAATATTTATTTGGATTTTCTTTCTTGTCCTTTACTAAAGTTTAATAATTTTTATAAAGTTCTTGTGCATTTCATTAAATTAATTGCATGCATTATGGCATGTAATGGTATCTTATTTTTTATTATATTTTCTAATAGATTATTACTGGTATACAAGAATCTTACTACTTTTATATGTTGATCATATACCAGGAAATCTTGCTGAATATTTTTATTGGTGTGGCTAATTTCCTTATTAATTCTCTTGGATTTTAATGTACATGATAGTATCATCAGGAAATAATTACAATTATTCTCCTCCATATCAATTTTTATTCTTTCCTTTTTTCTTAAACATTTTTATTAGTAATTAATGTGTAAAAAATAAAATTAAGCAATTTTATAAGAATGTTTTAATAGTTTTTTTATTTTGCAATTACAATTGACATTCAATATTATTTTATATTAGTTTCAGTTATACGGCATAGTGGTTAAACATTTGCAAATAGTTCCAAAAATGCACATGTTAGTTTATTATATGGAACATTAAAAAATTTCGCTATGTAAGAACAACTTTATTAATATTTGGTATAATAAGCTGTCATGCATATTTCTGGAACTATTTGCAAAGAAGCTATACTAGAAAAGTAACATAAATGATATCTAGTTATCTTATATATTTTTTCCATCTTTATTGAAATATAATAGACAATTAGTTGCTTGTATTTCTGTTGTACAATTTAATGAGTTTTTAAAAATTATAGTTGGCATATAGTAATACACCAGTTTCAGTTGCATAGTATAGTGATCAGAGATCCACATAACTCGCAAAGGGATCACCCCACTAAATCTAGAACCCCTCTTCCCCCTTATGTATTTATTACATTATTAACCATCTTCCCCATGCTACACTCTACATCTCCATGTCTATTCTGCAACTATCCATTTGTATCTCTTAATCCCTTTGCCTTTTCTTTGCCCGCCCCCACTCGCTCAATCTCCTTCCCATCTAGTATCCCTCTAAATATTCCACTTTGTTGTTGATTTTGTTTTTTAGATTCTACATGTACATAAAATCATGCGATATTTGTCTTTTTCTATCTGACCCATTTCATTCGGCACTATACCCTCTAGGTCCATCAAGACTACATCTTTCTCCATCCTCCTCCTTTTAGTTTGTGTGCGTCTTAATCTGAAGTGAGTCTCATGTAGGTAGCTTATGTAGGGGTCTTGTTTTCTTATCCATCAGCCATTCTATCTTTTGGTTAGAGAACTTACTTTGCCATTTGAGGTACTTGTTGATAGGAATGTAATTATTATCATTCTTTATGCCTGTTTTGATACATGTGTTTTCTTCTTAAAGAAGTCTCTCCAATATTTCCTGTAACACTGGCTTGGTGATGATAAATTCCTTTAGCTTATTTTTGTCTGGGAAGCTCTTTATCTGTCTTTCAGCTCTAAATGAGAGCTTTGATAGATAAATAATTTTCTATTGTAGATCCTGGGTTTTCATTACATTGAATATTTTGTGTCAGTCCCTTTGGGCCTCCGTAGTTTCTTTTGAGAAATCAGCTGCCAGTCTTATGGGTGCTCCATTGTAGGTAACTAACTGCTTTTCTTTTGCTGCTTTTAAGATTCTCTCTTTGCACTTAACCTTTGGCATTTTAATTATGATGTGTCTTGATGTGGGTCTCTTTGGGTTCCTGGTTTTTGGGACTCTGAGTTTCCTGGAGTTGTATGTCTATTTCCTTCACCAGGTGAGGGAAGTTTTCCATCATTATTTCTTTAAATAGCTCTTCAACATCTTGTTTTTGTTCCAGTACCCATATGACATGGATACTTTTACATTTAATAGTGTCCCATGAGCTCCTTAAATTATTATTTTAGACTTGGCTTCTTTTTTCTTGCCATTCTGATTGAGTGTCCTTGGCTTTCTCATCCTCTATATAGGTCGTTTATTCACTCTGTTTATTCCATTTAATGTACTTATCATCTCAGATAATATGTTCTTCATTTCAGACTGTTTCCCTTTTATAATTTCCATTTCCATTTTTTATGTTTTTTAATCTCTTTGTTAAAGTTCTCACTAAATTCTTCTACATTTCTCCTAAGTTCATTGAGCATCTTTATAACCAGTGTTCTGAACTCTGCATCCGTTAGATTGCTTGACTCCATTATTTCTGGATCTCTGTTCTTTTCTCTCAGATGGTTTCTGCTTCTTTGTCTTCCCATTTTGGCTGTGTTTCTATGTCTGTTTCTATGTACTAAGCAAAGCTCTCAACTCTCACGGTCTTATTAGTGTGGCTTTGTGTGGTAGGTGTCCAGTGGCACAGTCCTGAGAGGGGTTCAGTTGCAGGCCAAGTTTATCCCCAGTATGCGCTCCTCCAGGGCCACATGTTAAGATTCGGCAAGCAATCCATAGATGTTCCACTTATAGTTGCCTCAAAAGGCCACACCATAAACTGAGGCCAACTGCCATCAGTGAGTCTAGGCGCTGCTCAGCAAGGGGAATCCGACTAAGCAAAGACACACCAAGATATGGCTTGGGTGGGGCTGCTAGTTGGGAGAAGTGGAGTTTCAGGGAATCTTCTGGGCAGAGTGACCTTTGTTATCCAGTTTGATGACTTCTCCACTATGGCTGCACTGAGTCTGCACACTTCTGCAGTTGCAGGGTGATTTCTTAGTTCTCTCCCTAGCTGTATGGCTTGTTCATCTAGATCCCAGGCAATTTTTTTGCTGTTTGCTTCTTGTCTCTGTCACAATTTTGATTTGGTCGCCAGAGGGATGAACAGAGCCTCTATCATCTATGCCATTTTTTCCTCTCCTATTTTCTTTCCTTTTCTACTGGCTAGACTAGTATGTACTGTGCTCATAAGTATCATTTATACAAAGCACAAGTATTTTGCTTATGACTTCAGAAGAAATATGTTTAATTTATCCATTAAATATATCACTTGTTGGGGACTTCTATATAGGTTTTATTAGGTTATAAAATTCTTTATTTCTAGCTTTCTAAGAATTTTCATTATCTTCCATGTGTATTGAAATGACTCTGTTTTTCTTCTGTCAACCGATGTGATTGTGAATTCATAAATTTTCTGAAATCTATAATCCTGGGGAAACTGTCACTTGGTAAAATTAGGTTTTTTTTTTTAATACACTGAATTTCCTTGGATAATATTAAAAGATGTTTTCATCTAAAAAATTATATGATCAACTCCATAAATGAAGAAAAATTTGACCAAATATAACTTTTTTTTTCACGATAAAAACCTTCATAATTTTTGGTATAGAAAGAACATATTTTATCATAATAAACACCATGTATGACAAACCTGCAGCTAACATTACATTCAAAGTGACAAACTGAAAGCTTTTACTCTAAGATCAAGAACAAGAGAAGGATGCCCAATCTCACCACTCTTATTCAATATATTACTGGAAATCCTAGCTAGAGTACTTAGGCAAAACAAAGAAACAAAAGACATATAAATGAGAAAGGAAGAAATAAAATAATCCTTATTTGCAGTTGATATGATTTTATATGTAGAAAATCCTAAAGACAACCGAAAAAAAAAAAAAAAGACTCACAGAAGTAATCAAAGGATTTAATAAAGTTGCAGGATCTCAAATCAATGTATAGAAATCAGTTTCATTTCTAAACACTAACAATGAAACCTCTGAAAAAGAAATTAAAAAAAAACTATCACTTTTAGGATAGCTTAAGCAACAATAAAATACTTAGGAATAAATTTAACCAAGAAGTGAAATATCTGTACAACAAAATTTATAAACGTTTTGAAAGCAATCAAAAAGACAGAAACAAATGGAAATACATCCCGTGTTTCCATTTGTGTGTTTCCATGGATCAGAAAAATTAACATTGTTAAAATGTTCATACCACACAAAGCCATCTATAGATTTAATGCAATACCTATCAAAATTCTAATGGCGTTTTTCACAGAAATATAAAAACAATCCTAAAATTTGTAAGCGATCATAAAAGATGCTGGATAGCCTAAGTAATCATAAGAAAGAAAAACAAAACTAGAGACATTATACTTTGTGAATTCAAACTATACTACAAAGCTATAGTAATTAAAACAATACTGTACTACCCCTAAAATTAGACACAGACCAGGGGAACAGAAGAAGGTGTCCATAATTAACTGGCTACATATGGTCAACTTACAATCAACAAAGGAGCCAAAAACACCCAATGGGAATGGGACAAGTACCTGCACACAAGTACCTCTGAGCAAGTGATCTACACATAAGAGTTTCCAGGGGTCAGAAAGGCAAGAGTCTTGCAGCCAGAGATCACTTCAGGGGGACAGGGAGGAGAGATATTGTGGCTGGTTTCCCGAACATCCCTGCTGGAGGGATCTGTGAACTCCACAAAGTGGAGCCCAGGGATCAGGGCAGAGAGCGGAGTGGGAACTAACTGCAGAGGGGCAACAGCTGAGTCTTAGCAGCCATGGGTGCAAAGTGTGAGACTGAAACAGGAAGACTAGCAGCAACCCTTACCTACCAACCAGAGTGCGCCCTCCCTCCATCTCACATCCTCCAAGACCAAATACTGTGGAGCCCCAGGGGAATTAGAGCAAAAGCAACTGAAACTGTCGCTAACACTGACAGGGACTAATACCGAGGGTAACGAGCATGATTGAATATCTATAAGGAAAAAAAAAACATTATTAACACTTTATATAAAGCAGAGATTCAAGAGGATTAGATGCCACCTACTGGAAACCAAAATAAAAACACCTTCTTTGCAACAGGCAAAAGAGAGACTTTTATATAATAAATCTTCTTTCTTGAAAAACAGCAGAATACACATCCATTAATGCCCAGGCGGAGAAACAGTCTATTAAACACCATGAACAACCAAGGTGACAAGGCATCTCATAAAGAAAGAGAAACATCTCCAGAAAATAAACTTAAAGACATAGAAATATGCAACTTAAATGACAGAGAATTCAGGATGGTACTTCTGAAAAAATTCAGTGAGATGCAAAAAAATTCATATCAACAATTTCAGGAATTGAAAAAAAACAACTAGATGAGCAGAGTGAGTTCTTTAGCAAGGAGACTGAAACCCACAATGGTATAAAACTAGAAATCAATTAAAAAAAAAACGA
>NW_011888844.1:2483448-2548505 GCF_000151845.1 Pteropus vampyrus | reverse complement strand
AGCAAGGAGACTGAAACCCACAATGGTATAAAACTAGAAATCAATTAAAAAAAAAACGAAAAACACACAAACACTTAGAGGCTAAATAACATGCTTACAAACAATAAATGGATTAACAAATGAGATCAAGGAAAAAAAAAAAAAACCTCAAGACAAATGAAAATGAGAACACAACTGAAAATACTGTGAAAGAACTCCTATGAGAGAAATTCATAGCAATACCGGCCTACCTCAAAAAACAAGAAAAATCTCAAATAAATGATCTAACCTTACAGTTAAAGGAACTAGAAAAAAACAACAAACAAAGCCCAAAGTCAGTAGAAGAAAGGAAATCATAAAAATCAGAGTGGAAATAAATAGAGTCTAAAAAACAATACAAAAGATCTATGAAACCAAGAGCTGTTTTTTTGAAAAGATAAACAAAATAAATATTTAACCAGAACCAACAAGAAAAAAAGAGAGGGTCGAAATATCAGAAATGAAAGAGAAGTGACAACTAACAACACAGAAATACAAGGAATTATAAGAAAACACTACTAAGTTATATATCAACAAATTTGACAATCTGGAAGAAATGGATAAATTCCTAGAAACATACAATTTTCCAAGACTGAATCAAGAAGATATAGAAAATCTGAACAGACCACTTACTAGCCATTTTTATTTGAATAAAGAAATACTAATATACACAAACAATTTATAGAGGGAGAGAAAAAAATGTGGAATGGAGTAACTGACTAAGAATGAGACTTCTCAATGAATAAATTTTATATGATTTTGATCTTTGAATAAAGCAAATGAAAAACTTATTAAAATAAAATAAACTTAAAAGAGGAAGAGACCAAAATGAGAGGAATTGAAGATAGCTCGTTATTTACACCTCTTGACTTTTGACTTAAATATAAGCAGAGAAATGGGAATTAAAGCTTGATGAGAAAAGACATGAAGATTCTAGGGGTGATAAACAGAGAAAACATGGTAGGATCAATGTTATTTTAGGGTCCAGTGGGAGCGAAGGACTGTTTGTGTTAGGTAGCTATAGGGGTATGTGGAGGTCAATTTTTTTCTATTAATAGAGTAGAAATAATAGAATATTTTCAACAGCGTATAGTTGTGTTATTTCTTAATTCTGTCTTACTGTTTCTGTAATTTAATTGTAGTTTTCTTAAAATCTAGTCCAATTTAATTTTATGTAATCGTTGATATATTTGGGTTTATGTTTACCATTTAACTATGTGAAAATATGATTTATTTTGTCAGATGCGTTTGCTACATCTATTTTGATGATCGTATAATTTTTATCTATCATTCTGTTAATATGGCATATCACATTTATTGACATATGTCTTGAACCATCTTTGTATCCAAGGGATAAATCCCAGATGGCCATAATGTATAATACTTTTAATGTGTTGTTTAATTCTGTTTTGCTAATATTTTTTTGGAAATTTTCATATCTATAGTCATCTGGGTTTGTGGTCAATAGTTTTTTTATAGTGTCCTTATCTGGCCTTGGTATCAGTATAATGCTGTCTTTGTAAAATTAGTTTGGAAGTTTTCCATTCTCTTCAAAATTTTGGCAGCATTTGAGAAGGATTGGAGGTGATTCTTCTTTAAATATTTGGTATAATTTACCAGTGAAGCCATCTGGTACTGAGGTTTTTGGTGTTGGGTGATTTTTGATTACTGATTCAATGTCCTTACTCATATTGGTATATGCATATTTTCTATTTCTTCCTTATTCAGTTTTGGTAGATTGTATGTCTCTAGGAATGTATCCACTTTCTTTTACGTTATCCAATTTGTTGGCATATAATTGTTCATAGTTGTCTCTTATGATCCTATGTATTTCTGTAGTATCATTTGTAATGTCTCCTGTTTCCTTTCTGATTTTATCTGAGTCTTCTCTCTTTTTTACTTTGTGAGTCTGGTTAAAGGTGTGTAAAACTGTTTTCCTAGAAAAACAATTCTTTGTTTAGTTGATTTTTAAAAATCATTTTTCTGCTCTCCATTTCATTTATTTCTCCTGTGATATTTGTTAGTTCTTTCCTTCTGCTAAGTTTGGGTTTAGTTTATTCTTTTTCTAATTCTTTGAGTTGTAAATTTAGTTATATATTTGAGGTCTATCTATTAATATCTGCATTTATTGCTATAAACTTCTCTCTCAGAATTGCTTTTGAAGCATCCCACAGATTTTGTATGCTGTGTTTTCATTTTCTTTTGTTTCAAGATATTATTTTTTTATTTCACTTTAGATACATTTTTTGGCCCATTGGTTGTTTATAAGTGTGTTGTTTCATTTCCGCACAAACTGAATTTTCCAATTTTCCTCCTGTTATTGAATTCTAGTTTCGTACCACTGTATTCAAAAAAGATTCTTGGTATGGTTTCATTCTTCTTAAATTTACTAAGACTTTTTGAGACCTAATATATGATCTATCCTGAGTAATGTTCCATGTGCATTCAAGAAGAACGTGCATTTTGCTGCTGTTTGATGGACTGTTCTGTATATGCCCGATAGTTTTATTTAGTCTAAAGGACAGTTCAAGTCCAATGTTTTCTTATTAATTTTCATCTGAATGATTTATCCATTATTGAAAGTGGAGTGCTAAAATCCCCTACTATATAGTATTGTTGCCTATATAAAGTCTATTTTGTCTGATATAAGTCTAGCTATCCTTGCTCTCTTTTGGTTTCCATTTGCATGGAATACCTTTTTCCATGACTTCATTTTCAGTCTTTGTGTGTCTTTAAAGCTAAAGTGAATCTCATTCAGGCAGCATAAGTTGGGTTTTGTTTTTTTTCACTCAATTCAGCCAGTTTATACCTCATGAATGGAAAATTTAATCATTTAATTTTAAAGTAATTATTGATATGCATGTACTTACTAATGATATCTTTTTGTTTTCTGAATGTTTTGTAGTTTCATTGTTTCTTTCTTCTTTTGCTGTTCCTTCTCTGTGCATTGATAATTTTCGTAGTGGTACACTTTGACTCTCAATACTGGCAACATATCTTTATAGATTTTGTATTCTAATTTCACTTAATATTTAGTTTGTGGAAGTTTATCTCTTCTTGTTACTCTCTATAGTTTCCAGGAGGAAAAGTGGAAAAATTTAGAACTAATTTACCACCATGTTTCTACTGAATTCTTAAATTTCACTATAATCAAACTTCTGTCATCAATATTCAATTTAAAATGTTTTATGATGTTCATCAGTGACCTTCATATTCATAAATCCAATGGTTAATGCTTATCCCTTATCTTTTTACCTATCATTTACATAATACAGTTAATTACTTTATTTTTCTTGAAATGTTGTCTTCACTTGGCTTCCAGGGTACCATATTCACTTGTATGAATTTTTTTTCCCCTTTCTCACTGGCTACTCTTTTTACTCTCTGTTAGTTCTTCCTCATCTCCCTGACATCTTAACCTTCGATTGCTCCATAAAGCAGCCTTTGAAATTCTTCTCTTCTCTACAATATATCCTTTGACGATATTATTTAGAGATATCTAAATATCAATCAATTAATCTATTATTAACCTATTTTAATTAATCTATTATTAATATCTACCATAAATGTATTTTTACAGCCAAGACTGCTCTCCTTAATTTTAGAGTTATATATGCCATTGCCTATTTGATACTTCTTGACTGTTTGATATCTCAATATTAACATATCTAAACATAGTCTCCTAGTTTTCTCCCCGCATCCTGACCATAAACTTGCTTTTTAGTTTATCCCATTATAGTTAATGGGAAATATTTATGTTGACTCTTGATATCCTTAGCCCCCTTTTTTATTTTACTCTACATCCAAATCTCAAAAAAAAAATCCTGTTGCCTCTAATTTTAAAAACATATGACCAATCTGACCAGTACTCACCACCTCCACTGCTATCAATTTGGTACAAGCCCCTATCATTTCTTACCTAGATCATTAAAATTGCCTTCTAAATAGTCTACTTGGGACTATCCTTGTACATTTACAATCTATTCTCAACAGAGAGCCAGGGTGATTCTATTAAAACACAAGTAAAATTACGTCATACCTCTGTAAAGACTTTCAATTGTTCACATCTCAGAGTAAAAGCCAAAGACCTTGCGAAAGCCTACAATGACCCTACAATACCCAAATCCCCATCACCTGTAATTCTCCCCTCACTTACTCACTTTAGCCTTTTAATTTTCTGCTTCCTTGTCCTAGAGTGCCCTTTTCTCAGATATCTGTGTGGCTAGCTTCTTAACTTTAAGAATTTCCTTAAATGTTATCTTCTCACTGACGCCTTTCCTGATCATCTTGTTCAAAACTGCCAGCCTCCCTAGCACTTCTTGTCTTTCTTTCCTGCTTTCTTTTTATTCATAACTTTTGATGCCTAATAAAATACTATATAATTTATTAATATTTATTATGTTTAATGTCTCTCCTCATTAAAATGTAAACTATATTAAGACAAGAATCTCTCTTTTTTCCTGTTTTGGTGACTACAGTATCCTAGACTGTAGAACAGCATAACAGATAAGGCTCAAGAAATATTTGTTGAATGTATACAGGTTAGTTACTTACTTTTCTCATTTAGCAGTATATTGTGAATGCCTCTCGATTTTATAAATATACTATTACACTGTATGGATAGACCATAGTTTATTTAACCAATTCAAGTTGTATTTAATTTGGATCACCTTAAATAAATATTAAGCATATTGAATGTGTATCAGATAAATCTAAGATACAGAAATCCTGAACAGAATCCTGAAACAAAGAAACTAAAATTCTGATAACACTTGTAATCTTTTCTCAGAAAAAGATATTTACATATGCATTTTCCTAAATTCCTGAAGTTAGTATTACATCAGATTACTAATGTAAAGAAATCAAAATATAGATTTTACTCTAGTTTCATTCAGCCCTATCTAATTTCCCACAAAATTTATGTCAAGTTAGGAAGTCTTTCCAGCTATATATCAGATATCTAGGTGTTCAGGATGTTGGGTGATGAGTGATATGTAAGAGGCAAAGTGATGTCCTGAATTTATTTGGAGAGGGGTTCTAATTTAATTTCACTTAATGCATGAAATTTGCTTCATAATTCATTCCCGTTTCTCTTCATTAATGCCTTTATATTTACATCAATAAAATATGTATGTCTACTGTGTACGTGTGTATATATGAAAGAGACAGTGGGAGGGGAGAAAAGAAAGAGAATGAGATGAGAGATATGATGGTGAAGTTTATTTTGGAAATGAGAGCAGTTTACATTGGAGGGGAGGAGATGACAGTGAACCATTCTAGTCTCTTTTTTTTACTCAGCTCTACTGTTATACCTAAACACAAAGGGTGAAAAATTTGTAGATACAAGACAAGTGTCCAGATAAGAGTTAACATAGCAGGCCTGATGCTATTATCTTTACAAAGGCCAGCTTGCAAGGTTGGACCTTTGTTGGCATCTAGGAACTTGGATTTGGTGAGGATACTCAATATTCCCCAAACTGACAGGAATGACTCATCATGCCTAAACTGTCTGTACAACTGATATGGGTTATGCTGAGCATCTTTCTTCCAAGAGTCTGGAATTTTGGTACGTGCTAGGCAGAGAATACGCATATGACTAACTCTCAATAAAAATCCTAGGCACTGAATCACTAATAAGCTTCCCTGGTAGACATTTCACAAATGTTGCCATATTTGTTGTTGAAGGAATTACATGCACCCTTTGTGACTCCACTAGGAAAGGACTCTTGGAACCTTGCATCTGGTTTCCTCTGGACTTTGCCCTATCTACTTTTGCTCTTTGCTGATTTTCACTGAAATACATCATAGCCATGAACACAGCAGCAAGGCGAGCCCTATAAGTCCTCCTGTGAATCATCAAACCTGGGGATTGACTTGGGAAACTCTGACACAATTTAAATCAGAAGTGGGATTTATTAAAATAATGATGACTTATTGGAATATGAAAAAAGCAATTGTATTTTGGCTAAAGAAAAAGTGAAAGTGCAGAAGATAACAGAACTTTGTTGTTTGGGTGGCTCTGGAATCATCCATAGTATGAAATAGCAACTAAGATACAGTCTGTTGTGAAAGGTAAAATTTACCTATGGAATTTAAAAATTCCTGGGAGAGTTGGCATGTTAGATCACCTGGCTGTTTATGGCCATGCTGGTTAAAGTGGGGGAAAAGTGTCCCCAGGTGATGTCTTTGGTTTTCGTTCTTTCTTCTATGTGAGAGGTGATAGGGCCCTTGAATTCCCAAATGTGAGCTTTGGATGGGCCAAAAATATTTTTAAAAAGTCTGTGTTGCTATTTCCTTTAAGCAAGGGAGAAAAAAAGCTTAAATCAGTTTCTAGGGCTCCAGCAAAGTTTTAGATAAATGTGAAAAAAGAGAGTGAGAAACACTCTAGTCATTTCCTCAGCCTAATAGCTGTTGTTTCAGTAGCTCTCCTCTTGTTTTGCTTTCTAACACCTATCTCCCTGCAGCTGTAATGTTAACCCTGTGAATTCTAAATTACTGCTGGGGGTTTGAGTAAACTTCTAATGAAGGGAAAATAATTTTTAATTTTCTTTTTATTTTTTGTCTATTGTATCTGGATATATGATAAAAGTGATATAACATGTTAAATGTCTGTAATATCATAAGTGCTAGAGGAATCATCTCAGTCAGAGAAAAGCATCACAGAAAAACTTAATGGGACACAACTCCCTTGCCTTTTGTCACCAGTGAGCAGTTTGAAATTAAAATGCTTTGAGTATTCGAAATGGAACAAGTTCCTATAACTGATCATTTTAATTATTATTTTTGCCTATCAGAGCCTTTGGCAAAAGGGAGACAGCATAAAAAGTGATGAAGACAGAACTGAAGTTTTAAGAAGCAGCTTTTAATTGTTAATGAATACTTGTTACATTGGCTGTATGACTCTTAGTGGCTAATAATTTTATAACTTGCTATGCATATTTTTGAACAAGTCAATTTGAGCTCTAACACTGACAAGATAAAAAGGGCTTAGGAAAGCCTTGCTTATCATTTGGACTTGAAACAGCTTTCTGTCCCTGTACAGTGTCTTGGCTTTGCTGCTGCTGAAAGAAAGATACTGATTTTTTAAATTATTGGGGTGACATTGATTAACAACACAAATCCTTATTGTCTGGACTTGACTCTAAGCTGAAACCTGATACTGTCTGCTGCGAAGCTGTTTTAGCCTCAACATATCAACACTAGCTGTGCCAAACTGAAAGCTGGTGAAATCTCTCCAATCAATGAACAGAACTCAGATTGTGGGACTGTACCAGATTTAGAACACCCCTTTGTGTGGCTATAAACTATGAGAACATCATGGATGATGGCTGGGCTGTCTGGGTCACATATACATGTCCACAGAAAAGAGCTTGTCCTCTAACGACATCATCTCTAATTAAAGTGCTAATAACATCTGTATTTCTGATACAGAGACTAAATGCACTCTTAACTTGTGATTCCTGCCCAAACTGGGCATAGGTATGTGTGTGTGTGTGTGGGGGGGGAGGCATTCCTAATTTTTGTTTATCAAAACTGTTCCTGGAAGCTTTCTCTTCTTCCTGAAGGAAAACTCCCTGTACTGACTTTTTAAGCTGCTATGAGCTATTTGAATTCAAACTGACTGATGATCCTAAGATCACACCTGACAGTGCTGATTATGAGACAGTTGGGGCTGGCCATAGTTCTTGCACTTTCTAGATGTCATACAGGCTCCTGAGGAAAGTGAACTGGAGTCATGAACAAGCAAAATTGTTCTGAATTGACTGACTACAGGTAATCCTGAAACCAAGGACAGAACTGAACTGGACTGAATTGAAAATCCTAGGGCAGAAGGCCCCATGGAGCGAGGCCATAGTAGGGTTCTTGATAATCTGTATTGTTTGACTAATTTATGTCCCATTTAGGGTATGTTTCCAATGGTTCAATGTGTGCCTTCCATGACTGTATTTATTGTGTGTGTATCTCATTATGATACTGCCTCAGCTCTGCAAGTTTTTGACGTCAGCTCCAACTTACTAGGCAGAGTTACATTATACTTGAATTGATGCCTTGGATCAGATAAAAATGGTTAACATAGAAATTAAAGGAGAATGTAATCTAGCTTTCTTAGATAGATTTTTCTGATTAGTGGGATTTGTTTTAGCTGGCTAAATCAAGGAAACCTAAAGGGCACAACTGGGATTAACACCGAAGGTTGATACCACTCTGCTGTGTGGGGTCCTACTAGACACCCTGGCTAAGGGCCAAGGGAATAGATTATACAGAGAGGGGTTAACATACAAGTCATGAGACTGTTATACTTAGAAAGGTCTGCTTGCAAGATTAGCCCTTGGCTGGCATCTAGGAACTTGAATGCTGGGAGAATTCCTGGCATTCTCAGAATGTATAAGAGTCATTCACTATGCCTAAATTATTTTCAAAAACAATGCAGTTATTGGTGAACACCTGATTTCTTTATCTCAGTTCATAAGGCAGTGGTTCCATGTCCAGAGAAGCAAGTCAAGGAAACCTGAGGCTACTGTCTACTTCCATTGATCACTTAGGTCCTAAAGCATGGGTGCCATTCAGAAGGAAGTGCACCATTATCTTTACTCCCAGATCCAGAATTTTGTTTTAGAGATTTTACTTGGTGGGAGAAACGTACCATAAAACAGACAGTTCATAATCTCTTCCTAAAGTAACTTCACTTGCAACAAAGAATAGAGAAGTTCAAAACTAAGAGCTAAGAGAGTCCTCATAAACAAAAGTTGTAGTACACTGCGGTTGAGAGAAGACTGGTGGAGCAAAGAAGATAAAGGCTAAACTGTAGGCCAGATAGTTTAAGGAGAGAACCTGGGAAATTGACAGCTGCGGGGAGCACTCTTGGGGTCAGACAAATATCAAACACTCACCTAAGGACATATTCCTTCAAAGAAGTCTAAATTTAATTGGCTTAATCCTGTAGAGCAATGTATGCCTCAGGCATTGCTGAGAACAATAGAGAAATTAGCAATGAATGAAGTTTAAAAGCTGGATGTGACTGGGGAAAGAACAAAAAGCGAACATTGACAAAACCACTGTGATCACAGAGTGACTGTGGGAAAAGTAAAGCTGTGCTTCCCTGAAGCAACATCAGAAGCTTGACACTGAGGGAGGGATGGGGCAAAATATACTTTGCAAAAATAATACAGCCAGGCAATAAACAAATAAGCATGCAAATGACAGCAAAAATCACCAGAGTGCAAGGAATAGTTCCTAGAATTGCTACAATATATTAGATAAAATATCTAGTTTCCAACAAAAATTAGAGACATATACAAAAAATGTATGAACCATATACAGAAAAAAGAGGCAAAAGAAATTGTCTATAAGAGCAGGTGTTGAATTTAACAGAAAAAGGCTTCAGAGTAGCCATTTATAAGTGCTTTTAAAATAGTCACGAGGATGTAAAGTACAGCATAGGGAATACAGTTAATAATAATGTAATACCTATGTATGCTGTTGGGAGTAGTACTAGACTTATCAGGGGGATCACTTCATAAATTATGTAAATGTCTAACCACTATGTTGTACACCCGAAACCAATATAATATTGAATATAAACTAAAATTGAAAAAATAATCAACAAAAACTAAAGAAAACTATGGTTAAAGAAGTAAAGGAAGGCATGATGACAATGTCGTATTAAATAGAGAACATGATTAAAGAGAAAGAAATTATAAAAAGCAAAATGGAAATTCCGAAATTTAAAAATACAGTAACTGAAATAAAAACTCACTAGAAAGGCTCAACAATAGGTTTTAACTAACTGAAGAATTAACAAACCTGAAGACAACAGATCAATAGAGTATGTAATCTACGAACAAAGATAATAAATAATGAAAAGATGAATAGAGATTCAGAAAATGGAGGACACCATTAAGCACATCAGTACTTAGGAGTACTAGTAGAGAAGAAAGGGAAAAGAGAAGCAAAAATATTTGAAGAAATAATGGTTGAAAACTTAAGGAATTTATTGGAAACCACTATCTTACACATGCAAGAAGCTCATGAAAAAAAGGAAACCACAAAGAAATCCACAAAGGGACATGCCATAGTAAACTCTCTGAAAAACAGACAAGGAGAAAATTTTGAAAGCAGGAAGAGAAAAACACCTCATCCTGTGCAAGAGATCACCATAAAATTGATGACTGATTTTTGAGCAGAAGCAATGGAGGCCAGAAGGAAGTGAGATAACAAATTTAAAGTGCTCAAAGGAAATAATGGCGATCGAGGATATTATATTCAGCAAATCTACCTTTCAAAAATTAAGGGAAACAGACATTCCCAGATTAACAAAAACTGAGATAATCTGTTGCTAGCAGACCCACCCTACAAGAAATGTAATGTGAGTTTTTCAGGCAGAAAGCAAGTGTCTTCAGAAGGTAACTTCATTGTATATATTGAATATATACAATGGAATATTACTCAGCCATAAGAAAAGATGATATACTGCCATTTGCAACAACATAGATGAATCTTGAGATTATCATGCTAAGCAAAATAAGTCAGACAGAAAAAGTTGAGAACCATATGATGTCACTCATATGTGGGATATAAACCTCAAAGCAACAAATGAACAAGACAAACAAAAACTCATAGACACAGACTACGGTTTAGTGGTTACCAGAGGGCAAGTGGGGAGGGGAGGAGGTAGATAAGGGTAAAAGGGGTCAAACATATGGTGATGGAAGGAAATTTGACTTTGGGTGGCGAACACAGAATGCAATATACAGATGATGTATTATTCAATCGTATATGTGAAACCTATATAATTTTATTAACCAATGCCACTCCAATAAATTTAATAAAAAATAAAATAAAATAAAAAAGAAGGCATCTTCAACCCACATGTAAAAACAAAGAAAACTAGTATAGGTAAGTATGTAATTATAAAAGTTACATCCCCATGACTATTTTGTAACTATTAATTTGTACTTCTTAATCCTTTCCCCTTTTTACACACCCCTCAAAACCCCCTCCATTGTGGCAACCATCAAAAATGTTCTAATATTGTAATAACTATGTATGGTGTCAGATGAGTACTAGATTTATCAGGGTGATCACTCTGTAAGTTATATAAATGTCTAAATCACTATGTTGTACACTTGAAACTAATATTGTATGCCAACAGTAACTGAAAAATTTAAAAAAAGTATTATTAAGAAAAGAGTGGATAAATGCATATTTTTCTTTGTGCTCTTAACCAATTTATAATTTATTTTATAAAATAATATGTATATAATATATTATAGAGCTATAACATATAGAAATGTAATATATGTGCCAATAACAGGACAAAGGAAGTGAGTTGAAACAAAGTTTCACTAGGCTAAGGAAATTACTCCAGATGATAAATCAAATCCAGAAAAACAAATGAAAAGAATCAGAAATGAGAAATAAGAAAATTAATATAATAGCTATAAATATATCTTTAATCTCCCTTCTTGTTGCAAATTCTTTAAAGGCATAAAATTATATAAAGTAATAATTATGACAATTAATTGATGTGTTAACATGAATACATATCGTATGTATAATATTAATACCATAAAAAGGGTAAAAGAGAATAAAGAATATGTAAGGATAACAGTTTTATATCTCACTGGAAATAACTAAGTTAGCATAAATTGCAAGTAGACTGATAAGATGTACATAGTATGCTGTAGGACAACCACTAAGGAAATATCAAAAAATAGTGAGAAAAATGTGACGAAAAATTAAATGCTTCATTAGAAAATATTTATTTAAAGCAAAGGAAAGCTGTAGAAGAGAAACAGAAGGACAAAAAAATATTAGACATATAAAATGAAAAATACAATGGCAGACATAAATCCAACTATAACAATAGTGACATTAAATTTGATTGAATTAAACAATCCAATCGAAAGGAAAATGTTGTTAGACTAGATAGCAAAATAAGATCCAACCATGTGTTAACTAGAGGCATAATTTTAAAATCTAAAATACGAATAGATTCAAAGTAAAAAGATGAAAAATATATATCATGCAAACAGCAACCACAGAAAACTGGAGTGCCTATACTAATATCAGAAAAAAAAGGACTTTAAAACAAAAAATTTACTACAGATAAAGAGGGACATTTGCAACTTTCATCTTATCAGGAAGATATAATTTAAATGTATATGCAATTAATAATGGAGTATCAAAATACTGGAAAAACTGGAAGAAATAAATGGAGAAATATACAATATACCAATAATGGATGGAGACTTCAGTACCCCATATTCAGTAATGGATAGAACAATTAGGCATAAGATTAACAAGGAAATGGAAAATTTGAAAAATGCTGTAAACCAACTAGATCTAATAGACGTTGATACAATATTCCATCCTACAACAAAAGAATACATATTATTCTCAAGTGCCTATGGTAAATTCCCCAGGAGAGACTATATGTTATGCTATAACAAACTTCAATAAATTTAACAGGATAAAATAATAGAATCTATTTTCTATAAATATATTGAAATTAAACTAGAAATCATTAACAGAAGGAAAACTGGAAAATTCACAAGTATACAGAAATTAATCAATACACTCTTTAAAAAACCAATGGGGTTGAAGAGAAGAAACTACAAGGGGAATAAGAAAATGCTTTGAGATGCAAAAAACTGAAAATGCAACATAGCAAAAGTGAGAATAGTGATCACAGGGAAATTTACAGTTGTTAATGCTTACATTATATAGGAAGAAAGAATACAAATCAATAACCTAGCTTTACACCTTAAAGAACTAGAAAAAGTCAAATTAAATCTAAAGCTAGAAGGAAATATTATATAGATTAGAGTAGAGATAAATGAAACAGAGAATAGAAAACCAATAGAGAGACTCAATGAAACCAAAAGTAACTTCTTTGAAAAAACAAAACTGGCAAGCTAAATTGACTAAGACAAAAAGAGATGACTAAACTATTGAAAACAGAAATGAAAGTTAACTACTGCAGAACTTAAGGAAATAAAAAGATTATAAAAGAATACTATGAAAAATTGCATGCCAACAAATTAGGTAAACTAAGTGAAATGGACAAATTCCTAAAAACACATGAAATATCAAAACTAGCTGCAGGAGAAGTAAAATTTTCTACAAATGTTTGAAGAAACTGATTTAGTAATCAAAAAACTCCCAATGAAGAAAAGAATGGGACTAGATGTCTTCACTGGTGAATTCTACTAACATTTAAAGAAGAATTAATACCTATCTTTCTCAAATTCTTCATGAAATAGAAGAAGAAGGAACACTTCCTAACACATCCTGTGAAGCAGAATTACCCTAATAACAAGTCAGATAAATACATCACAATAAATAAAACTATAGGCCAATATATCTTAAGAATATTGATGTAAAAATCCTCAACAGAATATTTGAAAACAGAATCCAGCAAGATATTAAGAGAATTATACATCATGGCCAACTGTGATTTATCCTTGGAAGGCAAAATTATTTTTAACAGAGGAAAATTAATAAATATAACACATCAAATCAGTAGAATAAACAAAAAACACATTAACATATCAACACATACAGAAAACAATTTGACAACACCCTAAACCTTTTTGTCATAAAAACACTCAACAAACTAGGAATAGGAGAAAATTTCCACAATCTGATCAAGGGCAACCATGAGAAACTCCCAGTTAACATATTTGATGGTGAAAGACTGGGTATCTTCACCCTAAGATGAAGAACAAGACAATGATTTTTGCTTTTCCCACTTCTCCTTAACATTGCAATGGAGGTTTTAGCTAGAGAAATTAGAGGAGAGAAAAAAAATGTATCTAGATTGGAAAAAAAAGAAGTAAAACTATCTATTTTCACAGATGATATACTATTATATACAGAAAATATTAAGGAATCTAATAAAAACTATTAGTACTAATAAATGAGTTCATCAAGGTTTAGGATACTAGATCAATATGAGAAAATAAATTGTATTTCGATACAGTTGCAATGAAGAATCCAAAACGAAATTAAGAAAATAACTCCATTGACAATAGCATCAAACATAAAATATATTGCAATGAATTTAACAAAATAAGTTCAAAAATCATACTTTGAAAATTATAAAATGTTGAAAGAAATTTAAAAATATAATATTGTACCAACTTTGTATGTTGACAGATGGTAACTAGGCTTATTGTGGTGATCATTTTGTAATGTATATAAATGTTGAATCCCTATGTTGTATACCTGACAACAAACATAATATTGAATGTCAATTATAGTTCAATAAAAATATAATAATAAATGAAATAAACACATTTAAATTAATGTAAAAATATCTCATGTTCATGTGTCAGAAGATTTAATATTGTTGAGATGACAATATTTTACAAATTGATCTACATATTCAATGCAATCTTTATTAAAATCTCAGCTGATTTCTTTGTAGGAATTGATGAGCAGACCTAAAATTCATAAGGAATTGCAATTGACCTGAAATAGACAAAATAGATTTGAAAAAAAACAAAAAGTAGGAGTACTATACTTCCAGATTTCAACACTTACTAAAAAGCAGTGTACTTAAGGTAATGTGGTGCTGGCATATAGATCAATAGAATATAACTTAAGTCAAGAAATAAAACCATGGATTTCTGGTCAAATGATTTTTGACAACGGTGCCAAGACTATTCTGTGGGGAAAGAATAGTATTTTCAACAAGCAGTACTGGGTTCACTGGAGAGCCACAGGCAAAAGCATAAATTGTTCCTTCACATCACACACACACGCATGCGCACGCACACACGCACACACACACCTCAAAATGGATCAAACAATGTAAGAACAAAAACTAAAATATTATTAGAAAAGATAGGTGTAAATCTTCATAATCTTGGATTTGGCAAATGATTCTTAGATATGACACCCATATTATGAGCAACAAAAAGAAAAAAATACATAATTTAGAGTTCATCAAAAAATTTTAAAAATGTTGTTTCAAAGCATACCAACAAGAAAATTAAAAGACAACCCACATAATGGGATAAGCTATTTACAAATCATATCTGATAAGAAACAGATATTCAGAATCTATAAAAAACTCTTATAACTCAATAACAAAAATAATAGGATATAAAAAAAAGATCTAAAATACATTTATCACATAGAATATCACCAAACTAAAATAACAGTCAGAAACATAATGGCAATGAAACGATGGACACACCGCACTACCGGAAAACAAAAGATAAAATGGCGATGGAAAAACCTCATTTATCAATAATCACACTAAATGTAAATGTACTAAACTCACCAATAAAAAGACTCAGTGTAGCAGATTGGATCAAAAACTAAATCCACTCATGTGATGCCTTCAAGAGACACATCTCAGCTGCAAGAACAAATAGAGATTCAAAGATAAAGGGTGGGAAATGACACTCCAAGCAAATGGCATCTTGAGGAAAGGCTTATAGCTATACTTATATCTGACAAAATAGACTTCAAGATAAAAAAAGAGAGAAAATTATGGACACTTCGTAACAATAAGGGGACAATACATCAAGAAGATATAACATTTATTAATATCTATACTGACAATCAGGGAGCACCAAAATATATAAAGCAACTACCACCAGAACTACAGGGAGACAGAGACAAAAAAGAAAAAAAAAAACATAATTAGAGTAGGAGACCTAAATACCTCACTGTAGGGCTAACTCAGAAAATAGCCCCTCCACATACTCAGAAGACTGAGAGCTGCTTGGCCAGCAGTCAAGAAAGGGAATACACAAAGTAGCACTCACTCCCAAGGACATTTTCTGCCACTCCCGTGGACATCCTCTGCTCTTGTAACCAAGCTGCACATCTTGCTCCCATCTGTCTGAGAAGGCAGCTGCTCCTCCAATGAGATAACCCCTCCCTCTGCTTGTGGGCATAAAATACTCTTCTTGCTCTTGGTCAACAGCTTTATTCCTGCAGCTTTGACCGGCCGCTGCTGCAGCTTCCCTGCCTTGTGAGCAATAAATGGCATTTTTCTCTCCTCTAGTCCTCCTGGTGATTTTTCCAGAATATCCAAACCGAGGTGCAAGTTCCAGGCTTGAGGCTCTTGTGTTACAGTAGGCGTAGTTGACAGGATATTCCAGAAAGAACTCCAGCTGAGTCAAACTTGAGTGAGGGGAGAACATGCCTGGTGGAGGTCCGCCAGGGGATATCTGAGAATGGGCCTCTGGGTCCATGTTGTTTGAGGTGGCAAGCCTTCTAGATTCTTGGGGCCCACCAAGGGAATGGGGGGATGGCCCTAACATGTGTATGTGCCTCTTACAGGTTTTACTGAAAGTAGGGGAATTGTATTCTTTAAAAAAGAAGAAGGACCTGAAGGCCGTAGCAGCCGCAGTGGGCTGGCCCATTCTGCAGGTGCTGTCTAAAGCTACCGCTAAACAGTTATGGGCTGAGGAAAGGGTGAAGAAAGTGGAAGGAGAAGTAAGGCTAGAAAGAGGCTAGCCAGTCACACAGGCCAATAGGAAGGATATTCTGGGATGACAGAACAGAGTAGTGAACAATTGCAGGACCTAGCCTGCTGCTTTGCAATAGTTTGGGGGTGAAAGCTAATGAGAGCTCACATAAGGCAATATTTGCAGTATGAATAGAACCCCAGTAAATGGGATCCCACAGAAGAAAGCGAGATTGAGTTAGATAATGAAATAGAGGTATCCCTCCCAGAGGAAGCCACATGTGTGTCTCAGCCTGCCCGGTAATTGTTCAGAAACTAAAGACTCAACAAGAATGCCCTGAAGGAAAATATACAAGGAACCTGCCTCCTCTCCCTAAACATGTACACACCTCTGCCAGGCCATATACATCCACAGAGTTGGTAGAGCTGGCTGCCAAATTCCTCCAGAAAGGATCAGGCTACTCCACCTCTGGGACAGCGATGCTGATAGCATAATACTGTCTGGAGATGAAATAACCTATATGGCCTCTGTCACCACCACCTTTTTTGTGCTAACACATACATGGAACAGTCCAATATGTAGAAAATGCATGACTGCTGAATTGGCTCATGGTGGGCTGTCACGTGGCTTGGCCAAATGAAGGCGATTTGCCGATGGCCCAGCCATGCTAGATGTCAATGCCAAAACTGCTGATGTTTCTCAGGGAGATGGAAATGCGGCATGCTATTTATATTGAAACATTTGAGGGCTCTGATATGGTGCTATTTACTGCAGGTATGCAAGACCGTGTCATCCAGACGGCCTCACTAGCCTATTATGGTACTTTGGTGCCCATATTGTCCACTCTACTGGGGAGAACAATCTAGGTGGCAGGACAGGCTGCTGTCGATTTGGGGGAAATTGAACTGGCCAGGCAGAAATAAGGGTCCCAAAAGGTCCAGGGGAAAAAGAGAAACTCAATTGTGAGTGTGCAGGCAGAAAATAAGGATGGCCTGGTAAAGGTGACCAGAAGGCAACTATGAATGGATCTGATAAGGGTTGAGGTTGACCCAAAAAAGATTGATAAGCAACCCAATACAGTACTGGTAGCCTTACGAAAGCAGCTTTAACCGAAGCAATAATTCCAACCCTTGATCAACAGGTGGGCAGCTGTCCACACCTTGGAAGGGACCTCAAGCGTAGGACACTATTGACCCTTGGCTCCTTGCCTGAATGACTTTTTGTGGGACCAGGACACATCCAAAATATTCACCCAGACAGTCAAGATCAATTCACCTTTACCTGGGAATGACAACAATGGATCTTCACTATCCTGCCAATAGAGTATCTCTATAGCCCCACTATTTGCCATAGATTTGTAGTTGAGGATTTGATTGGCTGGGCTAAAATCTCCAAAATACAATTGTACCATTATATTGATGATGTCATCCTAACCTTTGACTCTGAAGTTTCCCTGGGTTGTGAGTAATGAATGGCATTTCTATTCCCTCTAGTCCTCTTGGTGGTTTTTCTGGAATATCCAAACCCAGGTGCAAGTTCCAGGCTTGAGCCTCCTCACTATCAACTATGGGTAGATCATTCGAATAGAAAATCAATAAGCAAATATAAGCCTTAAATGACACATTAGACCAATTGAACATAATCAACATTTACAGATCCTTTCATCCCAAAACATCAAATTATACATTTTTCTCTAGTGCACATGGACATTCTCAAGGATAGACCATATGTTGAGATACAAAACTAGCCTCAACAAATTTAAGAAGATTGAAATCATACCAAGCACATTCTCTGACCATAATGCTTTGAAACTGGAGATCAACTGGAAAAAGAAAGTGAGAAAACCCACAAATATGTGGAAATTAGATAATATGCTACTTAAGAATGACTGGGTGAAAGAAAAAGTAAAAAGAGAAATCAAGAGATAAATACATAGAAACACATGAGAAAGAAAATACAGCATATCAAAAATTTGGGGGATATAGCAAAAGCAGTAATAAGAAGAAAGTTCATATCATTATAGGCTTATCTCAAGAAACAAAAAAGATCCCAAATAAACAACCTAACATCACATATTAAAAAAATAGAAAAAGAACAAATAAAGCCCAATGTCAGTGGAAGGAAGGAAATAATAAAAATTAAGTAGAATTAAATGAAATTGAGAACAAAAAGGCAATAGAAAAATTAATGCAACAAAGAGCTGGTTCTTTGAAAAGATCAATACATTTTTTTCAACCCCCTAGCTAGACTGACTAAGGAAAACAGAGAAAAGACACAAATAAACAAAATCAAAAATGAAAGAGAACTTATAACAGATAACACGAAAATACAAAGGATCATACAAGAACACTATGAAAAAATATATAACATCAAATTTAATAACCTAGAAGAAATAGACAAGTACTTAGAAAGATACAACCTTCCTAGACTGAATCACGAAATACTGGAAAATTTAAATAGACTGATCAACAGTAAAGAAATTGAAACAATCATTTAAAAAAACTCAAATGTAAAAGTCTATGACCAGATGACTTCACTAAGGAATTCTACCAAACATTCAAAGATGATTTAATATCTGTTCTTATCAACTTTTCCAAAAAATTAAAGAAGAGGCCATATTTCCTAACTCATTTTCTGAGGCCAAAATTACCCTGATACCAAAAGCTGGTAAGGATAACACAAAAAACAAAAACTATAGATCAATATTTCTAATAAATACAGATGCAAAAATCCTAAACAAAATACTAGTAAATTGAACACAACAATACATTGAAAAGATTATTCATCACAATCAAGTGAGATTCATTCCAGGGGCACAAAGATGGTTCGACATACACAGATTGATTAATGTGATACATCACATAAATAAAATAAAGGATAAAAATCATATGATCATATCAATAGACAAAAAGCATTTGACAATTTACAATTAAAACACTTAATAAAATGAGTATAGAAGAAACGTTCCTCAACATAATAGAGGCTACATACGACAAACCCTGTTAACATCATATTTAATGGTGAAAACCTAAAAACTTTCCCTCTAAGATCAGGAACAAGACAAGGCTGTCCACTATCACCACTCTTATTCAATAGAGTGTTGGAAATCCTAGCTAGAGCAATAAGGCAAGAGAAAGAAAGAAAAGGCATTCAAATAAGGAATGAAGATGTCAAATTGTCACTTTTTGCAGATGACATGATTCTCTATATAGAAAATTCTAGACTCCACCATAAAACTACTAGAAACAATAATCAAATATAGTAAAGTTTAAGAATACAAAATAAACATATAAAATCCATGTGTTACACTAACAATGGTTTCAGAAAAAGAAATGAAAAAATCAATTCCTTTCACAATTGCAACAAAAAGAATAAAATACCTAAGAATAAACTTAACAAAGCATGTGAAGGTCCTATACACTGAAAACTATAAGACATAATTAAAAGAAATTGAAGAAGAAACAAAATGTAAAGATATTTCATGTTCGTGGATTGGAAGAATGAACATAGTTAAAATTACCTTATTACCTGAAGCAATACACAGATTTAATGCAATCTTCATCAAAATCTCAATGGCACTTTTTAAAGACATAGAACAAAAAATCTTCAGATTTGCATAGAATCACAAGAGACCCTGACCAGCCAAAGCAATCCTGAGAAAACAAGGATGGAGGTATCTCTCTGTCTGACTTCAAATTATACTGCAAAGTGACAGTAATCAAAACAGAATGGTATTCACAGAAAAACATACATACAGACTAATGAAACAGAATTGAGAGTCCAGAATAAACCCCCAAATATATGAGCAAATAATTTTCGACAGAGGAACCAAAAACATACAATAGAGAAAGAAAAGCCTCTTCAATATATGATGCTGAGAAAATTGGAAAGTCACATGCAAAAAATAAAACCAGACTGTTATCTATCATCATATACCGAAATTAACTTAAAATTGATCAAAGACCTGAATATAAGTTCTGAAACAATAAGTTGCACAGAAGAAAACATAGGTACTAAACTCATGGACCTCGTATTTAGAGAGGATTTTATTAATTTGACCTCAAAATAAATGAATAAGACTATATCAAACTAAGAAGCTTCTGCACAACAAAAGAAACTCAAAAAAGCAACAAGGCAACCATCTGAATGGGAGAATATATTTGTGAACAATGCCTCTGATAAGGGCTTAATTTCCAAAATATTTAAAGGACTCATACAACTCAACAATAAAAAGCAAATAATCCAATTAAAAAGTGAGCAGAGGATCTGAACAGACACTTCTCCCAAGAAGACGTACAAGTGGCCAATAGACATATGAAAAGATGCTCAACTTCAGTAGCTATTAGGGAAATACAAATAAAAACCATAATAAGATATCACCTCACATCTGTTAGAATGGCTGTCATCAACAGGACAAGTAGTAACAAGCATCGGAGAGGCTGTGGGCAAAAAGGAACCCTCATACACTGCTGGTGGGAATGTAAATTGGTACAGGCACTATGGAAAACAGTATAGAGGTTTCTCAAAAATTTAAGAATAGAATTATCATATGACTCAGCAATTCTTCTGGGCATCTACCTCCACAATATGTATATATTTATCCTTAAAGTTATATGCACAGTGATGTTCATTGCAGCATTATTCATGGTAGCCAAGCCATGAAAAAAATGAAATACCCTCTGATAGATGATTGAATAAAGAATAGGTGGCACATATATACAGTGGAATCTTACTCAGCCATAAAAAATGATGAAATGCTGCCATTTGCAACAACATGGATGGATCTTGAGATTATGTTTAAATAAAAAAGACTCTGGCAATGAGAATCAAATGAGCTTCCCTGGTAGACAACATGTCATTCATGATATTATAACTTGTTGGTGGGTAAAACAAATGAGTTTTGTGTGATTCTACTGGGAGAATCTTGTACCTAGTTTACACTAGACTTCTCTCCATATGCCTTTTCCCTTTATTGATTTAATTTTATTGTATCCTTTCCCTATAGCAAACTCATAGCCATGAGTACTACTGTATGTTTATTCCAGTGAGTCCTTCTAGACAATCATTGTACCTGGATATTGTCTTGGGTATCCTGCTATCACAAGTTGTGGTTTAATTTTTTTCAAAATATTGACAGAATATCTAAAATTCTTAGGAAGTTTCTATTCAGTATACTCACCTCTGTTACCAGTTCGTTGCACAGAGTACTTTTCTTCAGTTTTTTTACCTTGGCCAAATGGAGGTGACAGGAATACTGGCCTCCAAAAACCTATAAACATATTAAATGCACTAAATTACTTTGCGATTGACAATGAAATAAGATTGTAGAAAAGAAAAATTTATATTACATGATTCTTCAGTGGAAAAATGCTTCTGATACTATTTTCCTCAAATATATCTATTAGTAATGGGTATCCTCTTCCTAATATTTATGAAGTTTATTAAAGCAATATTGAAAACCAAGTTAAAAACATTCCACCATATACGGGTAATGTATTTGCCTCATATAAGAATTCAGCAGATTCTCAGTTAACTCTCAAAAAAATCTGCAGCCAGTTCTTATCCTAATACATGTAATGTTTAGTATAAAATTGGCTAAAAAGCACCTATTAGGATGACTACTATTAAAAACACACAAAATAAGAAGTTTTGGTGAAGATGCAGAGAAATTGGAACACTTGTACACTGTTGGTGGGAATGTAAAATGGTACGGCCATTATAGAAAAAAAGTATGGTAGTTCTTCAAAAAATTAAAAAGGAATTATCATTTGATTCAACAATTCTACTTCTGAGAATATATCTAAATTAATTGAAAGCAGAATCTCAAAGAGATACTTATACACTATTATTTTTAGCAGCATTATTCACAATAGCTAAAAGGTGGAAGCTACCCAAATGCCCATTATTGGATAAATGGATAAACAAATTGTGGTATATCCATAAAATAAAATTTTATTTAGCCTTAAAAAGGAAAGGAATTCAGATACATTCAACAACATGGATTAACCTCAAGGACATTATAGTAATTTAAAAAAGGCAGGCACAAAAAGACAAATGCTATATATGAAATACTTATATGAGATACTTAGTAAAAATCATAGACTAGAATGGTAGTTGACAGGAACTGAAGGAAGTGAAGAATGGGGAGTTATTGGGTTTAATGGGTATAGAATTTTATTCACAAGATGAAAAAAATGTCTGGAGATTGGTTGCACAAAAGTGTAAATGTATTTAACACTGAACTGTATAATTAAAATAGTTATGAAGGGTTAAAGAAGTTCAAATTAGTAGCTGATAGATGGTCATGGGGATGGGGAGCATGGTATAGGGAATGCAGTTAACATTAATATATTGGCTAGGTGGAGAGGTAGAGGAGAGAAAGAACAATTAGAGGGATCATTTTATAAATGATATAAATATCTAACCAATGTACTGTATACTTGAAACTAATAAAATGAAATTAAAAAAAAATATATAGTACATTTTATGTTATGTATATTTTACCACAATTTTTTAAAAATAAGAAAAAAGGCTAACAATAGGCTATGATGGAGTATGGGGCTGAGGGGATATGGATATGTATTCATGCCAGACAGAATGGAGATAGCACTTGGTGTAAAAATTTTAAGTGCAATATAAATTCTAAACATCATTATGATTTATAAGGATAGAAGTTGAGAAAATTAGTTAATAGCATCAATGATCTCTGGAATTTTCTCAGGAAAAGGATTTTGTAAAAAGAATAAAATAAAAATTAAGGTGTTTTGCAAACAACTATTCATTAAAAAAAAAAAAAAAACTATTATCATTTAGGGTCCACAGTCACAGGAGCAAAGAGACCTAATTCTGTCCTGGGAGATGTAGCAAAGCCACTTTTCCTCCCATCTCTTTACTATAACATGGCATAGAGAAGGGACAGACACAGTATAAGTTGACTCCAAGAGGACTGTGTTGCTCATTTGAGAGTAAACATGAAATAAGTGGCACAAATAGCACTTTTGTATACCCACAGTCTTTGGTTTAATTTCTAGGATTTAAATAATCAGATTTGGCCTGTCAGTTTATTTTTGATATGCAACAGCTGAGGATGGGTGAAAGCAGCTACCAAATTTTGGTTTTATGTTTATAAAGTCATCCACCTGTGTACTGACCATCTACTAATGCATATTTTATAGTAATAATAATCCAAAAATTAGAAAATTACAGTCCAATTGAAAATATTTAAAATATGTCAAAGACTTTTATAAACAAAAGTATATCCAGAGAAGATGTAATTATTTGACTAGTTTCATGTGGAATATTATTTTCTCAATTAGATTATAAACTTCATGAAGTCACAGATGTAGTTGAGGTAACATCAGACTAAGTGTTTCTATGCTTTAATTTAGCCACTAATTATCTATTTAGTGAAATAGTCTGCTTGAGTCTCAGTTTCCTCATTTTTGCAGCAAGTACGATAATGCTATAATGTAGTAGTTCTTTTTATATTAGAAGATCATGAGGTTAGACAAGGGTTGAGATATAAGTAACATAATTAAATTTCTTAATTAAGAACTCGGACTCTGGAGTCTGATAAACCTAGAGTCAAATTCCAGGACAAGCCACTTGAACATTTTATTCTCATTGTCCTCACTTATAAAATTGAGATAGTACATACCTTTGTTAGAGCTGAAAGACAGTTTGTCTTCCTGTTTAACAGCACAGACTTTGGAGCATGGTTTCACATCCTGACTCTCATTTGTGTTTTATTGATTAATTGTATAATTTCTTTGTGCCTCATTTTAATCATTGGTAAATTAGAGATGATAATAGTGCCTACCTCATAGGTTTGTTGTGAGGTTTTAATGAATTCATCATACATGTAAAACTAATAAATTAATATTAATTGCTACTAGTGAATTGATACTAATGAATTAGTAAATGTAAAATACTTAGAATGGTTCCTAACAATGCTATATAAAGCTTAGTTATTATCAGTATAGGAAGATAACAACAGTGAATGTGATTAGATATAATAATGCATGTAATTTGTATAGCATAGTGCTTGATAATCAATATCCGAAGCTATTATTATTTTTACATTAATGGACTTTGAAAGGTTGAAAAGTACTGTATATATATTTAAGGTATTACAATTTCGTGTATTTAGTATAATCTATGCCAGCATATAGTGAGCATTCAATTGACAAAATTTTACAAAACATATCAATAACAATGCAGTTGAATTCCTGAGAAGTTAGTTACGCTATTTCATGGGACTTTCATCAGATGGTATTTGAACATATTAAAAATTGAAGCTGGATGAGAATGTGAATCTCCATGCTGATTAATGAAACTCTACAGGATGTTAACATTATCTTGTTGTAACAGGACAATATTGAATTAAAAGAGAATTAACTTAGTGTTGCTAAATTCAAATCCAGTAAAAAAATTGTTTTAAGCTTTTCCCCCTCTCTTCATAAAAGTAACATACATTTTTCACCACCTCATCAATGTATTGCTTTATAAGAGGATCTCAGAAACTAACTTCTCACATTACTTAAACCTTTCCAAAAGAATTGCATTCCTCAATAGAAATTTAGATGTTTTTTTCTGAGGGAATAAAAATAATCAGATGAATATTTTCCATTGATTTTTCCAATAAAACATCACACAATTATTCCATCTGAATTAATGGCTCGAGGATAAATCTATCTGTCTGGCAACCAGGGCAATCTCTAGACAACACTTTGTATTAATAAATGCAAAAAAACTATATAGTATACTTTATTTTTATTAATTCGATAGTTCACCCTAGTTAAAAGCATATGACAAGGAAACGTCAGTATTATATAGAACAAATTTCAAGACTTGTGCAGAAATAGCATATTAAAATAGAAAATATTGATCAAACTTTTAATATACATTATTTCAAATATTCTCTCTGTGTTTGAATAGTCATTGGAGTTTACTGAAGCATAGAACTTCTTCTTGTTATAATTTCAAAGGGAAAGTTACTTACCAATGTTTGGGGGGCAAATTCTTAGTTTTCTTTTTGTGCTTTGAGTTGTAAAAGGCTATATGGAAAATGACTAACATGAGGGAAAACACTATGAGTTGATAATAGTTCCTTTATCATTATAAGCATGTCTTAATAAGTCTTAATAAAATAGCTTAAGAAATGGAATTTCCTAGTATATTATTTAGTATGATAAAGTAAATATGACTAACAAAGTAGATGCCAAATTTTTATTGAAAATTATAGAGATTTATAATAACTTTAAGAGAAACAAGATAAGTTGAATGTTCATATAGTTAGGCTTGGATACTTCATTTCACAACAACTCATAATGAGGCAAAAGTTTATGAATAATCTTATTCACCTATTCTAGAATATAGGAGATAAATTCAACATGTTGTTAATTACGCCAGAGTAACCATCTTTGTTAATAATTATTTAATTTTACTACTTTTATGATGAGGAGATAAAACGGATAATTAAAGAGAGATGATTTGCCTAATTTTTAAAAGAGAATTGGAAATCTGTAATAAAAAAGCCATTTTTCCTTTTAATTTCTGATGAAATCATCTCAGGTCCAAATCTGTTAATGCTACTGCCATTCTGGAAGTGTCATCATGCTAATAATTAAACTTATAAACAAGCTGTTTTAAAAAAACACACACATTTAAGCTTACCCTGTGGACGATTATCCTTTCTGCGAGCACCAAGCCGTTGTGCTTCATTTTCTGAGTCGAGGTGGTGTCTTATGTTGTCTGATACAATCCTGTGCTCTTTTTCACTGTCAGACTCTATGGCATATTTTTCCTGCTTTTCATCCATTTTAAGTTTCTCATTTTCAAATTTTATCAGACACCGGTCCCTCTCCATCTCCATCATGTGTCTTTCACTTTCAAACTCATTTGGATATCTTTCATTTTCAGAATTAGCTTGATATGTTTTAGAATTAGAGTCTATGTGATGACTTTCCAAGTTATCCCAGTGTTTATGAAGGTCAGCCTGACATCTTCCAGAACTACTCTGAAATCTCGCAGACCTATGTTGATATCTTCTAGAGCTATCCCGGAATCTAACATAGTTCAAGTCCAACTGTTGTCTTTCAGAGTCAGTGCAGAATCTTCCAGATTCAGACCTGAGGCCTATCCAAGATTTTTCCAAGTCAGAGGCACTTTGGCACCTTTCAGCCTTCATCATGTGTTTCACAGAATCAGAGGCCATCTCTAGGCTTTCAGAATCTAAGTCCATTGTTCGTCTTTCAGACCAAAAATCCATCCAGTGCCCCTCAGTGTCAGTGCTCAACTGTAATATTTTAGTATCTGTGAGACATTTCACAGCTGCTGAGGCTATCCCATATCTTTCTGAGTCTGAGTCAATTCCACATGGTTTAGAGTCAGAGTCTATTGTGTATCTCTTATATCTAGTCTCCTCCTGATATTTTTCTTCCCCTAACAGATGTTCCCCAGGTGCAGAAGCTGAGCCCATTTTATCTCTTTCCATGTCTGAGTCTATCATATACATTTCAGAAGCAGAGAGCATCCAGTGTTGTTCAGTATCCATCAATCTTTTTTCAGATTCTATTAGGCGTTTTATAGAATCTGAGGCCATTTGGCATTTTTCTGCCTTCAGCAGGTGTTTTATAGATGCAGAAGCCATGGGACATTTTTCTGAATCTGAGTCTATCTCAAGTCTTTCATTCTCAGAGTCCATCACATATTTTTCAGAGTCAGAGTTTGTCAAGCATTTTTCTGAATCTGACTCTATCCAGTATTTCAAAGAGTCAAAGTCCACCTGGCATTGTTCACCTCCCAGTAGGTGTTGCTCTGACTCCACCAGGTCTTGCGCAGAACCTGAAGCTATCTGGTATTTTTCTGATTCTAGCATGTGTTTCACAGAGTCTGAGTCCATGGGACATTTTTCTGAGTCTGAGTCCATTCCCCATAATACTGAGTCAGAGTCTTGCGAATGTTGTTCTAAGTCAGAGTCCAAACCAATGCCTCTATCAGAGTCAGAATCAATCACACATTTTTCAGAGCCAGAACCCGGCAGGGAGGTGTTACTTTCAATTATTAGTAGGTCTTGAAGACTTTTACAGTCCAAAGAACCAGCTGAAATTTCAGAACTTTTTGTAACAGAAAGTTCTGTTTCAGATTTGTTTCCTTCATCATGTGGCATCATAACTGCACCTTCATTACTTAAAGAAAAGACAGACATGAATACTTTTAAAATATTCATCAAATGTCAGCAAATACATCATTTCTATGTTAAAACTCCTCTGTAGTAAAATATTATAGAGTACATAGTTCTATCTATAAAAACTGTAGAAAGCAAAAGACACCATTAACCTTCTTGTCAACAAATTGGAAGAATATCAGTATAGGTAGATTTTACACTCACTTGCATTTACCCTGATAGTAACTGTTTTCCAACACACCTGAAAGTAATTGCCTGGCCAGGACATTTACTAGCAATGTATTATCTTCTTGTCCATATCCAATCAATACATCATTATTTTGAGAATTAATATCATATTAAAATTTAGTGAAAAATAAAACTATTTTTTATATTCTACTCCAAGTTAAAATTGTATGTATGTAGACCTGATTATCAGTGAGGCTTACCTCGGAGTGCTGACCCTTTCTGGAGAAAAATATTCAACTTTGTCAGGTACTCTTTTATATGGAAAGGACATATCTTGAAATACAGGTTCATTTGAGGAACTAGTTATAGTTATTGGCTGCAAAGAAAAATAAATCACAAACAAAGTCATAATTTCTCAGTTGCAGTTAATGTGAAACACAGCACACTTAGGCATTTTGATTGAGAGGAAGGTGTCACTTCATTAGCTGTACATCAGTACTGTATCTGTGCTTAAGGGGAAGCCATAGTGAGAACCTCTTCCAAAGTAAAACTTCAAAATGTATATTTAAGTATAAGGGCAGATATGACAGACATATTGTGAAATGTCTTCCTACCCTCAACTTTTCCATAAACTAATGGCCATACACAAATGTTGCTTTGGTGCTATGTTACTCAGTCCTTTGCTTCCAGGTAACTGTAATTTGACCTAAATTGAGGCAATCAGATTGTTTTTACCGGAGATTTAGAGTTCAGAAATTTCTTTTCTGCTGGTTATTTGAAACCAGGACAGGTGATCTCTGGCATTATGGAAACCCGATGTCTGTCATTTGCTTACAGAAGTAGAAAAGGGCCAATGCGCATAGAGTGTGAAGAATAAAACAGCTATACATAAAGGAAGTAGAATGATATGATATGCCCCTAGTAAAACAGATTAAAATATATGTATTTTTTTACCTGGGTTCCTGATTCCAGTTCTTCATAAGTATTAGCTCTACTTTCTGTCCTTGAATTCTCTAAGGTAATCATGATCATTGACTTAAGTTCTTACCATTCCTTTTTTCTCACCTAATATGAGTGGGGTTCTGTTCCTTTCAACCAAAAGGACTGTCACAAGACATTAGAATTATTATTAACCTCAAAGTGGAACATATATAACAAGCGCGTCCTTTAGGCAATAAAGGAGTCCAAGCACAGAACAGGGAGTCATGAATGATCGAAATGAATTTTACCTATGCAAAGAGATTTGTTCCATGTTCAATGAAACATGAACAAAAATAACAGACTTATACTGTAACATGTCACCCAAGAACGAGATAAGAAAAAATATTCCATGAGTTTTAATATACTGTAAAATTGACTATGATAAGAGTTTTTGAATTTCCTGTCTCAGCAGATAATTTCTCTTAGCCTACTGTCTAAGAGAAAACATTCACTGTGAAAACTGGTAAAGACAAAAAATAAAAATAATTGATGTATAATAAAGGGAAAGTTAATGTTGATTATATGGCAAAGCAACATGAGATATATTGAAACTTCCACCTCCGAGGGGAGATAGATAGCAAATAATTTTGATGTGCTTCTAAACGTTGATCTGAAAAGTACAAATACTCAGAACTTTTTTGACTCCTATTCTAAAATCATAATAATGGCTTTTCTATAATTGAACTGTCACTAGTTTTCATTATTTTGAAAGTCAAAACAAAAAGTAATAGATGAGGAAAAATATAAGTAAATTTTATTTAACTAGACATATTCTACACTTAATCAAATACTGTCTGCTTTCATAAATTGGTAACTAATATCCTTTCATGTATTTTATTTATCAGGATACCTGGTTTCCTGTGGAACTATACAGAAAATGTTTCTACTTTGCAAAAGAACCTAGGGCAGCTACACATCCTACTATAGTGAGAAAAAAAATCTAACAGCAAATACAGCATATATGAAAATTACATTGGTTATTTAGGATTGGCATACTACCTGAAGCTTTGGGCACTTTGACTATAACAAAACTTTATGTTTGCCCTTTGGAACACAAAAGTAAATATCTTCCTCAGCAGGAATACTTTCAAAGAGAGTTTCAAAAGGTTCCAGAAGGATTAAGTGTTCTTCCTAGTAACACTTCTTTCCAGAGGTAATGCTTTTGAAATAAACATATTTTTGTTAATTATGAAATTTTAATTAACATCAAATAAGGGAAATTATATTTATGAATTCATTAATCAGAACTGTTAAAACTAATTTCTCTTTATTTCTAAGACTATATTTTCCTGAGAACTGTAATTCTGTACAGTACTGAAAAGTTCTTATTGAGAGAAAAAAAATTGGTGTGAAAACCAAATTCAACTAGATTGTTAAATAAATGTCTCTACCTAATGAATCTGTAAAAAGTTGCTCCCCCTTTCTAGACAATTGCTCTTTTCCTCTAAAGAATCAATTTACAGTTTTACACTGTCTACTAATCTGATTTGCAGTTAATTCTGTAAAACTCTGTGCAAAGGTTTATATCTTCACCTCTCCTTTATTTATATCTGCATTTTTATTGTATCTTATATAGAACTCAGTTGTCATTTCATTTTATAATCTTAACAGATTACTTCAGCCATTAAGATGAAGAAATTCATTAGATAAATTCCTGATCTGATGACAACTATGATATACAATTATATCCTAAATAGCCTTTGTTCTGAAAGAAATAGATCCATAGAGTATGTAGGCCTCAGAGTCTGACATAACACCACGTGAACTCCAAGATTCATAGGGAATGTGAAGATAACAAAAAGGTTCCATTAATGATATATATTATACTTTATAGAAAGTTTTTTCTCCGCAATCTATTTTTTTTTTTAATAAAAGAATCATTGTATTACTAATGTCAACCTTTAGTGCAATTATGGGGAAAGAAAACCATAGCATGTGATTTGCAAAGTTTTAATAACTATAGGAATAAAATAGGCAGTTTAAGGGAAGTAGAGAAAGAACAGGGCAAGGAGCTCCTTTACTTTCTTAAAGAAGTAAGGCCCACTACTAATGGAATTTAGCTCTTTAATGGTCCTTGTTTTTATAAACTATCCCACCATTGTACATTAAACATTTCCCTAGAGGCTTACTTTGGGAAAGTATCATTCCTAAGAATGTCCATTTGCAATTTAACGTCAAGGAAAGAAGGTAAAATATCCAAGTATTTTCAAAAAGCACTCTAAGTAAGTACAGTGCAGTTTAAGAAGCAGCGAGCTAGATGAGGGGCTGGCAAATTCTGGGCCAAATCCAGCCAACTCAGCTGTTTTAGTATGACCCAAGAGCAAAGGAGGATTTTCACATTTTAAAAATGTAAAAATAGTAAAGTATCTGGCTTGGGAACATTGCCCCCCCCCATTCCCAATACTATAAAATCAAACCTATTGATAACATTTTAATGAAAGCTATAGATAGGAATATAAGAACTAATGAAATTTAGGAAAAAGTTCATAAGAGAAATATTATCTTCGAATAGACTTTACGAAGTGATTTTATCTCTTTTACCTGATTGTATTATGGGTAAAAAAATATTATCTGATTGGGGAACATTTCCCCTACCAAGTATTATAAAACAAAAGGCATATAAATACGCCCTTCTAAGAATGTTAACTGGACATGCTAAATAGAAATCAGTAAGGTTGTTTGAACCCAATAATCTGGAATAAAAACTAGAGGCTTCTATCAGGGGATGACAGAAACAGATTATTATTTTTGTAAAGCTTATAGTGCATCAAAAAAATAACTAAGAATAAATTTAAGTAAGGAAATAAAAGACATGTACTCAGAAAATTATGGCCAAGATATGGAAGCAACCTAAGTGCCCATCAATAGACAGTTGGATAAATAAGAGGTGGTACATATATATAATGGAATATTACGCAGCCATAAAAAATGAAATCTTACCATTTGTGGCAACATAGATGGATCTAGAGGGTATTATGCTAAGTGAAATAATCAGAGAAAGACAAATATCATATGATCTCACTTATATAGAATCTAAAGAACAGAATAAATAAAAACAAAACAAAACAGAAACAGACTCACAGATACAGAGAACAAACTGATAGTTGCCAGATGGAAGGTCTGGGTGAAAAAGGTGAAGGGATTAAGCACAAATTGGTATTTACAAAACAGTCATGGGGATGTAAAGTATAGCATAGGGAATATAGCCAATAATATTGTAATAACTATGTATAGTGCCAGGTGGGTACTAATCTAATTGGGGTATCACTTCATAATTATATAAATGTCTAACCACTATGCTGTATACCTGAAACTAATATAAAATATTATTGACTGTCAACTGTAATTGGAAAAAAATAGTATACCATGTCACAGGGAAAAAAAGAAAAAGAGATTGGACAGATAATATTTTATGTAGCTTAGTATTAGGAATTATGATAATAGAGGGCATCATTTTTCAATTAGCTTTGTATTAAAGTAGCAAAACAAAACAAAACAAAACTGGAGCACAAGAAGAAAGAAAGAAAATGAGGACAAGGAAACTTCACAAATTGGTTGTTTTTATGGTTAATATAACATTTTAGAAAGATGTCTAAAAGGAGAGCAAACTATTAGGGTGGAGGTCCACGATTAGAGGGGATAATTCACAGGAAAAGTCTGATTAAGGGAAAGGAAAGCATCAATGTTAGCTAGTGGATGAGAAAATATGGCAATAAATCCAAGAAAAATTAGATCAACCGGACAATGCAGAGAGAGCCACAATACAAAAAAAAAAAAAAAAAAAAAGATAGAATGGGAGAAAGGATTGCATTGTTTTGACTATAAAAGTGAGAGGATCCAAGAACATAATAGAAAAACTAGAAATAGATTCCAGTCAGTAGGCACAATGCTTATGTTGCCTCCAGTTGCCCAGGCAATAGGAGTCCTTTCCTCATGTTAATAACAGTATAATGTGGAAAAATCACATGCAAATATAGTCATGAGTAATTAGAGATGGAGTTACCCATCTCCAGGGAGTTTCCTTGAGGAAAGGGTAGGTAGAAACTGAAGTGGATATATGTGAGAGGTTGTAAAGAAAGTGGATTTGATTTACATGTGAAAGCAGGAAGTTGGAGGCCTCTGTAGAGTGTCTGATAAAGGAAATGTAACCAGGTGGTTGCTTCTGCATGTTGCCTCTGGATACACTGTGCAAGTTCATCTGGGAATGAAGAATCCAGACAGCCAGGCTTTGGCTGGCTTGCTACTCAGAAAGTGGAAACACTGATTTTTGATGTAGAAGGAAAAATCACAATTTATCAAATTCATCCTTTTTTTAAAATATGTAAATGCCATTTTTGTTTTCTTTTTACTGTTGTTCTCTCTCCCTAGTTACTGAAAAATTCTATTTATATATTTAACTTTTTTAATATTGTGAAAGGATTATCATCACAAATTATTGTTGATATTTGAAGATACTTTCAACTACTTTTCACATATTAGGAAATACATTTAAATGAAATATTTTACTATAAAAAATAAAAACAAAAGATAAATAGCTTATAACTTGGATATTTTCTGTGCTTTTATGTTGTATATTTTGTACCCCATCTGCTCTAGGACCTGAGAGCCATTTCTTAAAATGCAGATGATACTTGCAATTTAGATAAATGAAATATCTTGTTTGTGATTTCTATTTGTGAGATCTGTTTGTTTGTATATTTTATGTATAATCTGGTATTCTCTATCTCCTTATGGTATTACTAATTTGTAAAAATAATACTATTTTAATTGGATTAAAGGAATTAAGCATTTACCTAAATTAAAAAAAAAAAACTATAATAGAAGCTAACTCAAATGTTATTCAGGATCATGTGATCTGGAAAAAAAATTAACATTAATGCTGGTTTGAGTGTGGTTAGGTTAGACAGGCATACCTTCAGAGTTGTCAATATTAAATATAATATTTTTACCTGGGTTTATAGAAATAAATTCATGTAATCTCTGTTGCAAAATCTGTCAGCAGAAAAGTAGCATAGGAAAATAGTTTTCATGAGTAATCTAAACATAATTGTTAAGGGCTAATAAATTAAATAGATGTAAGTATAATAAAAGGATTTTTAGCTGAAATTTTAGCTAAAATTATATAGTATATATACTTAAAAATAATTTCCCAGTATTTTTTGATAATATGAAACTTTAGTTTTACTAAATTAAAGTAAATGATATAAATTATTAAATATTTAGATTATTTCCAAATAATATAAAACACTGAAATAATTAAGTGCTAAATGAATCTAAGTTTGCCTACTTTTGGCTTCATATTATAGAGGAATTAAAAGATAAATTTTGATCTGTTAATGAATATGTGCTGTGTTTTTTTGAAGAAGCATGTTTCTAAAATTGTGAACTACATTTGCCAATAAAAGTGTGTATGTTTCTAGAGGTTATAAAATGTATTAATAAATTTGCTAATGTAAAGAATATTAATTGATATTTTTGTTTTCACTAGAAATTAAAGTTTGTAAGGGTTAAGATGTCTAAGATAGAATAAAATAAATATATGTTTTTGGTAATAGAAAGTATATGGTATGAAGATACATTTTGTGAGAATTAGAGTGGTTTGTCCTAAACTGGTTATTTATGAATAAGTAATAAAAGACAAATTCAATTGGACAAGGAAAGTTATAGAAGGTTAATGAAAAGGAAGTCTTTAGAGGAAATATTATATGTGATTAAGCTGAATAAGACTGGAATGAAGATAATTAAGTGAATTTAAATATCAAAAGTAAGCTGATGCAGAATTAAAGTTTGGTTCTCTTTCACTTAAAAGGAAAATGTATTCTTGTATTATCGGCCTACTTGTGATAATATATTGTGAAGTTTTCTGCCTAGAAAGCAGAGAGTCTGTGTTTTATCAAGATACTTTCCTGTGCTTTTGTTATCTTGCCCTTGATTACTTAAGAAAACAATCTTCTCAATAATAAGAATTAAAGTTTTGCTAACAATTAGGTAACATGTATTTGTGTTTAATATCTTTTATTGTTACTTTGGTTAAATGGACAATTTATAATCGATTGACAGTAATCTGTGATCTTTTTGGTAAAGTGTCTAAACCTTTGATTTGTCTGACAAACTTCCCAGGGTTCAGGTTTTAACTGGAGACTTTTTTCTTAATCTTGAAATGGCTTTGGGGTGTTCCAGAGGGCCTCTGGAATACCCGAAAAAAAAAGTTCTCTGTCTTTATAAAAGAGAAATATGAAACTAACTAGGCTTATTTAGTATGTTAAACATTATAAATTACATGATCATAAACTTCTAGAGTATACTGTATGGGTAAATATTGTTAATATAAATGTTCCAAAATTGTACGAAATTTCCAAAATTATTATAAGACCTGATATAATGTTATCATTTGTAATTCCAGTTGCTATCTTAAAATGTTGTGTGCAAAACTTCTTTATAAATTTAATTGTAGTCAGATCTTTAACCATGTCATTTTAAGTCTTTTGTCATTTATTGAGTTATTATTTTGCTCTGTTACTTTTATAAAAATGTTTCATCTTCAGAATGATCCATAGAGTGGACCCTATGATAAAATATAGGTTTCAGAGAATAGATTTTGAAATCATACCTTGAAAATGAAGGAAGGTTTATAAAACTCTAAGGAAAAACTGGATTCATAAAAATGCTAACAAATGATCAAGATAAACAAGAATTGATTACATGGGACTAAATGACCTGAGAATCATTATCATTTTTATGATATTGTGTTTGAAATATTGCTGATTTTTTATTATTTTTTTTGTTTTTCAGATATAAGGAAACTTGTTTCTGTTAAATACCTAAAATTTAGAGCAATTTGGTGAATTATACCTCTGTAAGCAGAATTGAAACATCTTTCTTTTTTCTCCCTTTCTTATCCCCCCAGAATTTGGAAACTCAGTGAGTTTTCTAATTTTTATGGCAATATGGTTTGCATAAGTTCAATAAGAATCAATTCTCTTTGTAACAGGACACAATTGGAAGCTGGTTTTTATTACCAAGGATTTGATTGAAATGTCATGTTTTAGGCACACATGCATAGACTCAGATATGATCGATCAGTTTTAAGAAACTAAGACTGACATTAGAAGTCAATAAAAGCTCCTTGGGAAAACAGTCTGATACCTTGTTTATAGGGTTTCCAAGTGGCCTTTCCAGGTATATAAGGAAGGTCACTTCCTGGCAGATGCAGAGAAGCTCAGGATATTTCGGGGATCTCAAAAAAGGAGGAATTACCCCAAATCTAAAGGTATTACAAGCATTGTTTGGTGGCAAGTTTGTAGCTTGACCTCTTAGCCTCAAGAGACTGTTAAAATTCAATCTGTAGATCCTTTATAAAAAAAAATCCAGCAAAACAGATTTGAAAGAGCCTATGTGATCAATTGCTATTCTTGTTATATTTATATAAATAATCATGCCAAATTTATTGAAACTAGACTTATATTGCAAATAAATGAGTCTTAATTTGGTTATCTTTAGTAAAAATGAGGGTAGTTTTATAGAGAAAAAATATGTTTTAGTAGAAACTATAATAAACACGTGTGGATATTAAATTCTAGTCCTATTAACTTCTTTAAGGATCTTCTTATTTAGCTGTAAACTGAACTGTATCCTGAATTTTTTAGTTTCCTCAAGTATTTGGCTGAATCCCTCTGAATTAATGTTTTCATTTTTCTCTCATCTTTTGATTTGGAACTTTTGAGAATGAAAAATGCCTTTTTTTCATGAGCCTTGTAATTGCAAAGTGCAGCTAGATGATTTGATATAAACTTCAGAGAAATCACCACAACAGCTCATGTTTAGATAATCTCCTTGACTGATGTTGTGTAAGCCACTAAAAGTTTGCCGGGATACCTGATAACATCACCAGAGACATTTCAAACTGCAAAAGATACTTCAAGCCTGGTAACTACAAGTTTTGACTGGTAGCCCTCTAGGCTCAGAAACCATTATACTGGTTTATAATTTGTTCTAATCATTAACCTTTGTTTTTCTTTTGTTTCCATAGAATATACCTCTTTTTAGATACCTAACTGCTCTCAGTGACCTTTTTAGTTGGTTGCCAACGTGGATAAGTTTGTTATTTAGAAAAAATATTACAAGTTGGTGTAGTAATTCTACTTTTGTCTCTTTCTTAGATTATTTTTTATAATCTTTAAATGTTGTACCTGTTGCTTCTCTGAATTATGTAAACCCGTAAGTCAAGCCCTAGCTAACATTATGCTTGCTCAACAGATTGAAATAGACACCTATACATTTCCAGAAAAAGTTACTCTTCAAGAAGATTAAAGATCCCCATTAATGGTTAACCAATGACTCTCCCTCTCTCTCCCCCTTCTCACTGTCTCTCTCACTCCCTCTTCCTCCTCGGCCTTGCTTGCTCACTCAAGCATGCTTGCACTTTTTCTCTCTCTCTCCCTCTTGTTTCCCATAATTGGCTTAATATATCTCATCATCTGAGGTGATTCTAGGACTTCCCTCCTCTGTGGGACATGACCTCATAGAAATAAGTCTTCTTCGAGTCAGTGGCAATGTCCTGAACATAAAAGGGCAACTTGAGCATAATTAAAATCATGCAGACGTTCATCAGTGATGCTCTCTATGAAATATCTTGACACTGTTGTCATCATCCCTATTAAACTCTTTTTTATTCACACATATTTTGTTAAACTATTCTAAAATATATGGGGGATTAGTACTACTTAAAATGATCACAGATGTAAGTCTACAGTCATGCCACCCTGAACAATCCACATCCCGTCTGATCTTGAAAGCTAAGCAGGGTTGGGCCTGGTTAGTACTTGGATGGGAGACCACCTAGGAAGACCAGGTACTGTAAGCGTAAAAAATAAGGGACTGTAAGCTGATAATGTCCTCAATCAAGGGTTGTCTTGTCTAAAAAAAAAAGTTATCAGATCTAAAAATGTAAGTAATTTTTTTAAGTTACACTCCAAAGAAGAATAAACATTACAATGAGATAGTTACTTTCTCTTGGTATAATTTTTTCATGTTCTTCATATAGATATAATTATTTTCTCTTGTTATGTATGACAATATGATTGAACTCTAAGTTCTATATAAAATGAGTAAGATTTTATTAAGCAAATATAACCCATTGAACTAACAGTTCTCAAGTTTCCATCAGCAATACAATTTTTTCAACCCTTCATAGTGAATCATGTTGCACTTTTACAAAATGTATTGGAAAGGATACTCCAGAGGAAAAAATGAATTTATAATAGGTGACAAATGCTCTCTGAGCAAGATTTATCTTAATAATTGGAGTGCTATTTAGTATTTGAGATTGTGAAGTACAAGTTTATAAATTGAAATAGATATTTGTTTAATATAAAACATATTTATTCTCTATAAAAATTAAAGAGAAGTATCCTAATATTCAAGTTGGAAATTAAATTTTTAAAATGTAAGAAATCCATTAGAGTAGGAAGAACTGATAAAAAAATTCACATTGCAGTTTCACCTTGGGTTGTCTTCCAGCTCTGTCCCATTTTATTTATAAAGGAGTTATGATTAAGAGCATGGGCTTTCAAATTAGACTGACCTGGGTTTAACTCTGGACTCTGCTACTTATTATTGTATGAACTTTGGTAAGTCACTTACTCTCTTTATACCTCTGTTTCCTTTTCTATAAAATGGGGATAAAAGAGTTGATGAAGATTGCATGAGATAATGAATATAACTGTTTAATACAATGTTTGGTAAATAACAAAGAACTTAATATGTACCCATTATTATTATTAACCATGAAGTACCAAATTATTGTTAAATAATAATGTGTTTGAGACAATTCTGCTCTATGGTAGTTTGATTGACTACTAGTATTTTATTGAGTTAAATAATTCATTTATTATTGGGAATAATAGGTTTAAAACACTTAGTGACATAAAGCATTCGGTTTTTGTTGCTATATTCCGTTCAAGCATATAATAGGCTATGTGACTCATGATTTGTCTGATATTATTCTGTATAACTTTTACTTTTTCCAAGTAATTTCATTTACATTTGTTTTGATGGGTTGTTATAATAATTAAATAAATAATTGTCATCCACAAAATTAGACTTTACATTCTAGTTACTTTCTAAGAGCAGCTTTATATTTTGATATAATTAATGGATAGCAAATAGCAAGTATGACATACCATATGTTATTTTTTTTTTAAGGCTCAGATGACTATGTTTTTCAAAATATAAATGAAAAAAAAAAGCCTTTTCCACTCAAATGAGGCAATTCCAAATGAGAAGTATAATGCAGTAGTTAGAGTTCATAGATGCTATATTGGTGGACTGATGTCACACGCATTAGTTCAACATACTTATAGGAGTTGTTCAATTGTACCATGCCACAGATGTTCATGCTTTCTGGGACAGTTATTTGGTTCCGTAATTCTCAGATGTACTCTTAAGAATTTAAGACTGATACACAAGTAACCTCTCCTACTGATATTGTATGGCATACTTTCAATTATATAATGATATTAGAATATGAGTAGCTAAAGACAAAAGATATATCATTTCCAGAAGTATAAAAATGTAATTACCAGTTATGTATTGCAGTTGTGTTGATTCCATTGTTCAAAATTATGAGATCGTTATCCTAAATATTTCATATTATGACTTTATTACAAATGCTGGTATATGTGCTGATTGAATTTGACTCCCTAAAATGAAATGTAATGTTTGTGATCACCTAATTAATAATCTACTCAATATGGCAATTATGATCTAAAGATAGAACCACTTAAAGCAAACAAATAGGTTTTTTTTTTTTTTTTGGAGAAGAAAAGTTAAGCAGTAATAATTGGTAAATTTTCTATTTTTTCCTCCATGTGTTATAAATCCTGTAGTACCTCTGATAGAGCTCTTTGTAGATTATAGAATAAGTTTATAAAATGTATAAAATCAGGCTTAACTTATTAACATAATATAGTTTTGCGACTTATCTCTTCATCCCTTTCTGTTGGTTCTTCTGTATTATTGGTTAGTAACAAGAAAGGCTACAGGACAAGAGGATGACATTGAATGTAAGTTCAAGACATTAAGGCTTGATATTTTGTAGAATATATAGGTATTAGGGAGCCACTAATCCTTCCTTCTACAACATATTACTTACACTACAGATATGAAAATCATTGTGCTGGATGCTGCAAATACACACCAAGATAAATCAAGCATGGACCTACCATACATTTGCTATCATACAGGTTTATTGGAAGAACTGATATATTACTAGAAATAATAAATATCATAAAGAAGCTACGGAGAGGTGCAGCAGGGAAAGCAAGAACAGATGGTTACTTGGTAGGTATATTTTGTGTATGTTTAATGTAAGAGGTGATATTTAAGCTGGAAATTAAAAATGAGTAGAATCTGAATAGACTTAAATGAGAGAGAATTAGCATACCAAGCACAAAGCACGAGGAAAGTCACAGAAGTGACAAAGCACAGAGCATATAGTGTTAAATCGGCACTAGCAAAAGATGAGTGGAAGCCAGATGTGGGAAAGAGGTCTGAAAAGTTAAGTTGACAATTGTGGAAATCCTTAAAAGTCATTCTAAAGAATTTTGACTTTGTTGACAATTAGGAACACTTTGAAGGTTGAGAAGCAATGACATTACACTTATGATTTGAGAAGATTAACTCAGCACCAGAGTACAAAATACATTGATGAGGAATAGAAAGAGGAAGAAAACACAAGCAAATGTTAACAACAGAAGTATGAAGAGTTTGGCAATAACTCTCTGCAAAGTGAAAGTACCAAAGTGGGCAAAGCTATGGGAAGTGCAAATTAAAACCACAATGAGATATCACCTTATACCTGTCAGAATGGCTATCATCAATAAATCAACAAACAAGTGTTGGCGAAGATGTGGAGAATGGTTAGTGGGATTGTAAATTGGTTCAAACACTATGGAAAAGATTTGGAGTTCTTCAAAAAATTATTGTTTTTCTCTTTTTATTTATTTTTATTTTTAAATTAAATTTATAGGAGAGACGCTGGTTAATTAAATTACATAGGTTTCAAGTATACAATTCAATAATACATCATATATGTATAAAATAATTATCATATGATCAAATGAGTCCATTTCTGAGTACATTCAAAGAAAACAAAAACAGGATATCAAAAAGATATATTTACTCCCATGTTCGCTGCAACATTATTCACAATAGATAAGATATGGAAACAATATCAGTTTCTATCTATCAAAGGATGAATGTATAAGGAAGGTAACATCTGTATGTATATATATATAGACACACACACACACACACACACAGATACACAAAATATTAGAATCTATGAAAGAAGGAAATCCTGTAATTTGCAACTACATGTATAAATCTTGAGAACATTATGTTACGTAAAATAAGCCAGGTATCAAAAGACAAAATTTGCATGGAGTGGCTCTTACGTGGAATCTAAATAAAATTCAAACAGACAGAAAAAAATGGCATAGATGATAGAGGCTTTGTTCATCCCTCTTGTGACCAAATCAAAGTTGTGACAGAAACATGGAGCCAACAGCAAGGAAAGTCACCTGAAATCAAGATGAACAAACCCTACAACTAGGAAAAGAAATAAGAAATCACTCTGCAACGGAAGGAGGTGGATGGGTTGGGGACCCCAGGCTGCCCAGTCTGGAGCAGCTGAGTGGGACAGAGGCTACAGGAGTGGCAGTTGGCAGCTGCAAATGCCATTTTTTTTAATTTAAAAAATGTTTTTAAAAATTTTATTATAGCGACATTGGTTAATGAAATCCAGTAAGTTTCAAGTGTACAATTCAACAGGAAGGCATACGCATATTGCATTGTGTGTTCACAGCCCACAGTTAGATTTCTGTCATCACACATTTGACCCTTTTCACCCCATCTACCTTCTCCTTCTACCCTCCTCTCTGGTAACCACTAGTCTATTGTCCGTGTCCATGAGTCTCTGCTTGTTTGTCCTGTTTGTTTGCTGCTTTTAGGTTTATATCCCACATATAAGTGATATCATGTGGTTTTCAACTTTTTCTGTCTGGCTTATTTCACTTAGCATGATTATCTCAAAGTCCATTCGTATTGTCACAAAAGACAGTATTTCTTCTCTTCTTATGGCTGGGTAATATTCCATTGTATATATGTATCAGCTTCTTTATCCAATCGACTGCTGTAGGACACTTTGGTTGTTTCCATGTCCTGGCTACTGTGAGTAATGCTGCTATGAACATTGGTATGCAAACATCTTTTCCAATATGAGTTTTTAAGTCTTTGGGGTAAATACCCAGTAGAGGGATTACTGGATCTTATGGTAGATCAATTCTTAGCTTTTTGAGGAATCTCCATACTGTCTTCCATAGTGGCTATACCGATTTGCAGTCCCACGAGCAGTGTACGAGGGTTTCTTATTCTTTACATCCTCTCCAACACTTATTATTACTTGTTCTGTTGATTATAGCTATTCTATCAGGAGTGAGATGGTATCTATCTCATTGTGGTTTTGATTTGCATTTTCCTAATAGCTAGCAATGTTGAGCATCCTTTCATATGTCTGTTGGCCATTCGTATGTCTTCTTGGCAGAAGAGTCTGTTCACGTCCTCTGCCCATTTTTTTGATTGTATTGTATTTTGTTGTTGTTTTTGAGTTGTATGAGTTCTTTGTATATTTTGGATATTAGCCCCTTATCATAGGCATTGTTTGCAAATATATTCTCCCATTCAGATGGTTGCCTCTTTGTCTTGCTGATGGTTTCTTTGCTGTGCAGAAGCTTTTTAGTTTGATACAGTCCTATTTATTTATCTTTGCTTTGACTTCCTTTGCCTTTAGGTCAAATTCATAAAATCCTCTCTAAATCCAAGGTCCATGAGTTTAGTACCTATGTTTTCTTCTATGCAGTTTATTGTTTCAGGTTTTACATTTAGCTCTTTGATCCATTATCAGTTAATTTTGGTGTATGGTGACAGCAGTCTAGTTTCACTTGTTTGCATGTGGCTTTACAATGTTCCGAGCGCCATTTATTGAAGAGACTTTCCTTTCTCTATTGTATGTTTTTGGCTTCTGTGCTAAAAATTATTTCCCATATATATGGAAGTTTTATTTCTTGACTTTTAACTCTGTTCCATTGGTTTGTGTTTCTGTTTTTTCCACAAATACCATGCCGCTTTGTTTATTGTTGCTTTGTAGTATAATTCAAAGTCGAGCAGAGTGATACCTCTGGCCTTGTTCTTTTTTCTCAGAATTGCTTTGGCTCTTTGGGGTCTTTCATGATTCCATATATAGTTGATTTTTTGTTCTAGTTCTTTAAAAAACGCCATTGGGGTTTTGATGGGGGTTGCATTAAATCTGCATATTGCTTTGGGTAATATGCCCATTTTAAGTATGTTGATTCTTCCAATTCATGAACATGTAATATCTTTCCATTTCTTTATGTCTTCTTCAATTTCTTCTAATGTCTTATAGTTTTCAGTGTACAGGGCCTTCACATGTTTTGTTAAGTTTATCCCTAGGAATTTTATTATTTTTGTCGTAATTGCTAAAGGAATTTTTTTCACTTCTTTTTCTGAAATTTCATTGTTAGTTATATAGGAACGCAATGGATTTTTGTACATTGATTTTTATGTCCTGTAATTTTACTTTTTTGTTTATTGTTTTGAATAGTTTTTTTTTTTTTTAGTGTAATCTTTAGGGTTTTCTATATAAAGAATCATGTCATCTGCAAAAAGTGACAATTTGACTTCTTCATTCTTAATTTGGATGCATTTATTTCTTTTTCTTGCTTGACTGCTCTGGTGAGTACTTTCAAAACCATGTCAAATAACATTACTGAGAGAGGGCATTCTTGTCTCATTCCTGATCTTAGAGGAAGTTTTCACTTTTCACCATTAAGTATGATATTAGCTGAGGCTTTGTCATATATGGCCTTTATTATGAGGTACTTTCTATGACCATTTTATTAAGTGTTTTAATCATAAATGGTGTTGTATCTTGTCCAATGCTTTTCCTACATTTCTTTATATGATTATGTGATTGTTACCACACAAAGAAGAATTGAAAATTACCATGTATGATGGAAGTGTTACCTAATGGTATAATAATCACATTCCAATATATATATATATATACATGAAATCAACATGCAGTACACCTTAAACTTACACAATTTTATATCAATTATATCTTAATAAAAATTCAGAAAAATAACTACACCCTTCTCAACCATGAAATACATTAATTATATAATGTTTCTCACTCATGCCTGTATTCCTTATTACATCCTTCTCCATATTTCAATATCGATGGTATCCCACTGACACTCCTACTTTTCTAAAATTTTACTCTGGCTTCTTATTTTGCCAAAGTCTGTTTTGTCAGGGAAAAAAAAAGCAATTAACGACATTATCCAAGTTAAGGTATTATGGACTCCCTGTATTATATAGACATCCAAAGGTATATGCATCTTAATAGACAAAGCGAGAAGACAATATTTATTCCAAAGCAGTAGATTCATAATATAAAATACTAAAATCTCCGGAACAGTGTTTTTACAATGCATCTGTCTTCTTGACAGATTTGTAAGTCTAACATAAGACAACAGATGATAAAAAAATCTAAAAAAACATTACATTCTTTCTTCAATGAATTTATCCGTAGTAAGTACAAGAGGAGAGATTGTGGCTTTAGGACTTTCCAATATAAAAACACATTACCTACAATATAGAAATAGAATAAAAATAGAGTATCATATACCATTCCAATCATAACTTGTTTGTAACAAATGAAAATATAAAGCTTGCAGCCTCTTAGTGTAAAAGAACTATATATTCTATGTATTATTGATACAATATCACAAAGTCTAATTTATACACTGCATTATATAATGAGTTTTACAGCCTTATGCACCCCATAATAGAATTTAAAAATAAAAATATCCTAACATTATATATACATAAGTTACTACATTTTACCAGAATAGAAACATTTCCTCTTTTACCTCTCTTCTACATGTTTATAATACAATTAAAACATTTTTTCCTCTATATATATTGATGACATTAGACAGCACTATACATTTTGCTTCAGCAATCATACATAATTTAGGAAATTCAAGAGAAGGAGAGTTGATTGTATTTATCCATACTTTTAATCCTTCTGTTCTTCCTTTCTGATGTTCCGACATCACTTATATCATTTCCTTCCTCCTTAGAAAAAATATTCTTACATATTCTTTTAGGTTGGGTCTGTTGGCAACGAATTCTTTTCATTTTCCTTCACCTGAGAATGTCTTAATTTCTCCTTTATTAATGAAAGATATTTTCTCTAGATATAGAAATATGGGTTTACAGTTTTCTTTCAATACTTGAAAAATGTTTTGTGACTTTCTTCTGGCCCACATGGTTTCTGATGAGAAATTCTTTGTCATTCAAATTGTTTTTCCTCTATAGGGGACTTGTCATTTTATTCTGGCTGCTCTCAAAATTACTTCCTTTGTTTTCAGTTTTCGAAATCTTAATTATGATATATCTTGATGTTAATTTCTTCAGGTTTACTTGTGTGCAGTTCATTCAGCTTCTTGAATCTGTAGGTTTGTATCTTGACAAATTTGGAGATTTTTCAGATCTCCCCTGTTTCTCTTCTCCTTCTAGAACTCAACTAACAGGAATATTATATGTTTTGTAATAACCTCACAGGTCTCTGTTGTTTTATTATGTTTTTCAGTTTATTTTCTCTCTATTATTCTGGATGGATAATTTCTATTGTTCCATCTTCAAGTTCACTGATCTTTCCCGTCATCCCTTTCATTCCATTATTGAGTACATCTACTTAACTTTCTATTTCAGTTATTGTATTTTTCAGCTTCAAAATTTCTATTTGATTCTTCTTTATATCTTCTATTTCTTTGGTAAAGAAATTATTTTATTTCTATTCTTTCATTTGTTTTCCAACATGTTTGTAATGATTTGTCAAAACATTTGTATGTTGGCTCTTTTAACACCTTTGAGAGATAATTTTAACACCTCTGTCATCTTGGTGTTGGTGTCTTTGATATCTTTTATCATTCAAGCAAGAGTTTCCTCATTCTTGGTATGAATGATTTTTTATTTACACCTTGACATTTTGGGTATTATAAGATTCCATATCTTATTCAAAACTTTTGTTTGAGCTGCCTTTCACTGATATCTTTACCACAGAAGAAGGGGCAATACAGACTCACTACTACTGACTCAAATGCTGATTCATTAGTAGGTAGAAATTCAGGTTTCCCTTTAGGCATCTATTTGCATATGAGATGGGCGGAACTCTATAACTGTCAAGAGGAAATGGGAATTCTGTCTCTCTACTAGGCTTCTGCTAATAACTCTCCAGCTGTGAGCAGTAAGAGTGCCTCATTACTGCTTCACGACTAGCCTCCATTGACACTGGGGAGGAATGATGGGTCGCCTCATCTCTCTTTGGGAAGTGCTGAAAGTCCTGGCTCTCCATTAGGCTACAGCTGACATCACCCCAGTGGTGAGGAAAAAGAGTACCTAGTTAATGCTGAATGAGGCTAATGATCCAGGCTCCACATGTAGTCTCCATTGACACTGTGGAAGGGGAGGTCTTTTTAGAGCCTGGCAAGAATGAAAATCCAAGAGTTCCGCTTGGCTTTGTCTGAAACTACTCACGTGAGGTGATTGGGGTGCTTTACTACACAGCCTGTTAAGGGTGAAGTTCTAGTCTTTCCAATTGCCTTTTTTTGGTCTGGGTGGGGGGTGGAACTATAATATTTTCTGCAATGTTTGGTGGGAGTAGAGTAATTATAGTATAAAAGTTTTCTGTCTTGTTAGGTTACCCTTTTCCTGGTACTTTGGCTGGAGAGAACAAAATTTTGTTGGGCCTTCCTTCCTTCCTTCCTTCCTTCCTTCCTTCCTTCCTTCCTTCCTTCCTTCTTTATTTTTGGTTTGCTTCCAGTGTCATTTCTGGGTTTGTAGCATCTTCTGCTCCAAGTATAGGATATATGCAGTTAAAAGAAACCCAGAGAATTCATCAACCTTTCACTTGTTAGGTCTTGAAATCTCTAGCTAGTTTTCTTTCTTTACTCCACCCTTCAGAGTCTTCTTTTATATAATCTTATAATGTCCAGGGTACATCTACTTCCAATTTACTTCCAAGAAAGAAGGCCTTTTGCTTATTTTTATACGTTATTAGATGTTATTAAAACAAAATCATCAAAAGTTAACATGCATACATGTTAAATCTGTGTGTTTTCTGAGGCATTCCCAAATTTTCAGACCCCAAACCAGCATTTTTGTTTGTTTTAAATTTGGAACTTATTGCTCAGTGTAGCTATATATACCGTACTTAAAATATATGTCACTAATTAGGTTAGGAAGAAATGACACAAAATCTATGGAGAACAATTATTGTTTGTAGGTTTTGGAGTTAAGAATACTTTGTCTTATCTGACACCATGAGATAACTTTCCTATTTCTCTTATGAAGAAATTTTAGCTAGAAATATTCAGCCAGACTTTACATCAAAATATTGGTTAAGACCTGACCAAATTTGGCACTAGAGTCAAGGCCTTGATGGAAGTCAAAGAAATGTAGTAACCATCTGCTCAAAGTATACTGGGGAATTGAATTCTTCCTTAATTCAAGGTCATAGCTCTTGGTAGGAAAGTACTTAGTGTTTCAACAGTTTCAACCTATCTATTTGTATCCCATCTTGGAAATGCAATCTCATTTACTATCTGTGATTTTCCTATGTGGTTTGGAGATTGTGACTATGGGTTGTGCCTTAATTATAATGATGTCAGCCATATCAAATCAGCAGGAAAACCTAAAAAAATCTTTGAGATAAAATTAGGTAAGTCCTGGAAATGTAGGGCCTATGGAGCAATCCTGTTCCATTTACTTTCAATTCTCACATATACATCAGGTTAAGAGTTTGACAAACAGAAGTCGAAATTTTTCATACAAAGAAATATAAATATTTTTTGTTTCTGATGTGAGGCACAGATTACTCTTTGATTCAGAAACAAAACAAAACAACACAGCATATATTTCTAAAGGTAGGACAAATGTGTAAATTTAACCCCAAGATGAAAGAATATTGGCAGATAGAGGTGCCTTACTAACTGGATCCAAAAAAAGGGATACTTGAAACTTTCCACAAGGAAAATTCAACTCTCACAAGAAAGAAACTGTGCTAGAATTCCTCCATTCAAACAAACAGTTATAATTAATTAAAAATTATATCTAGATATAAAGAAATTTTAGATAGTTTTTTTATTGTTTTGGTCCAAAGTATTGAGACATTTGAAAACTGTATTTGAAACATATTACTCATTCCAATATCATTCAATAAAATTTAATGTGTTGTTTCCTCCCATATTTGTTAGGGATCTAGAGTTCAGAAACATGAAGTGGATATTCTAAACAACTCCTATATGAAAATAAATCTTTTCACCTTGATTATCTTATAACACAAAACATATCAAGTTTAAAATATGAACAAATAGAGCTCAACATTACACCTTTTATTTTCATTTTCAAATCTTTTCATATATTTACTTCCCCCTCTATTCATAAGGTCCCGTTATAGATACATATTTTAAAATGTCCAAAAGTTTCCTCAAGTCTCTGGGTAGCACACTGAAATAGTGACAGCCAAATTTTAAGCATTCATGGATTTTCACAGGAAACCTCTATAAATAATTTATCAAATTCTCAAGAGAGGAAATGCCTCAATATGTTCGACTTTAAATATATGAATGATTAAAAAGTGGTAGAAGAGAAACTCAACTGAAGCTAGGTAGTTAATTATTGACATGAGAGACTATATCACAAGGAGACCAAGAATCTAGGAGTCATACCTGCTTTCTTTGACTCCATTATTGCCTTATCTCTTATTCATTTTCCATGTTATAACCCAAATGACATTTCTAACATGCAAATCAGACATTTCCCCAATTAAAATCCTTCAGTGACATCTTACTACCTTTAAAATAAAGACCGAACTTCTTTAAACATGAAATATGAGGCTTTTGATTATCTAGCTCACATTCTCCTACTCACTTCCACCTCAAAACAGTATTTGCCTGGATAACTCATACTTATCCTTTAGATCTTTTTGTAAAGATCACTTACTCAAGGTCCTTTATTCTGACCCCCTCAGACTAGATCAAATTCCCCTGTTACACTTTGTAATGTGAATCTATACTTTTCCATCAGAACTCTTACGTATTTTTCAACTGTTTATTTTTGGTCACTCCCACTGAGAATGAGTATTCCATGAGAGAATAGATTTCATATTTTTTACTGCTTACCTTAAGTACCTAGCTTAGTGCTCAGAACTAATAGGTGCTTGATAAATATTTGGTAAATGAATGAATGAACCTTGTACTACAGTCACACTGAAGTACTTAGTTTCTCAGATCAGTCACATACACACACACACACACACACACACACACACACACACACACACACACACCCCTATCCCTTTAAATATGCTGCTTGGCTTATGCCTTCTTATTCTTTAAGACCCATCTCCGCTGTCACCTTTCTTGGGAAACAATTTCTGACTCCCCTAGTTATGGTAAAAAACAAAAAAAGGTTCACATTCTACCTTCAATGTCTTTCTTTATAATCAAGAGTTACAAAGGCTGGCTTGTTACTTAAGACCTCCAAATTGAAAATTATATTAGCTACGATATAGATATCGTATGTAAGATAAAATATGTAGCAATAATAATATTAGCTATCATTTATTTTATGCTTTCCATTTTATGAGTCAAGGCTTGATGTATTCTAGCATAATGCAGTGAGTGGCTAAGAGTTCCTATTTTGGAACCAGACTGCCTTAATATCTCTAACTATCTGTGTGAACTTGGACCACTCACTTAATCTCTCTGTGTCTTTGCTTCTTTATCTGTAAAGTGGGGATACTAATAGTATCTATCTCTTAAAGCTATTATGATGAATATCAAGTAAATATTTGTAAAGTACTTAGAACAGTGTCTGGCACACAGTAAACAAACACATAAAGTATTTGATAAATTGTCAATGTTTTACAGACAAAGAAACAAACTAATTAGAAAGCTGTGTAATTAAATACTAATTTAAGAATCTAGACTAGCCAAAATATACTTTCTAGAAATAATGGAATACTATCAAAAACTAGGAAAAGTAGCTCAAGTTCAAAGCAAGGAACTTAAGTTGCTCAAATTCTTAGCAAATGTAAAATCATAAAACTGTACAAATTATTTTGGAGGTATATTAAAATTCTAGAAAGAGACAGAAAGTTATCAGATAACAGATCAGTCTAATAGTATTTAAAAAAATAAAAAAAACTTATTTCAACTCTAATGCTGGTAAAATCAAAATTCTTCTTTATATTAAATAACAATAATGAAAAACTTATCTACAGAGATTTCTCCAGATTAAATACAGACTTTTTCTTTAATTTTCTTTTTTTTTTTTTTTGGTTTAATATATTTCAGAGTACTGATAAATGATGTGTTTTCAATGTTTTTAATTTTTTTTCAATTAAGAATACCAAATGAACATTTCACAAATCAATACATGTGTATTTCATCAGGATCTATTGAAGGGGAACTTTATTCTTTAGAAAAGACCATGACTAATACTCAGAAAACTATCTCCAATCAGAAGAATAGTCCAATTTTAGCACTCACCCTTCATTCTATTGCTTTATTCACGTATGCTCTGTTATACTGTACCACATTGGCAGTTTGTGTATGTCCAATGGGAATTAGGTGCCAGATGACCAGGCAAGAACAAAGTGCTACATTTTAATGTTCAGGACATTTCTAGCTAAATAATAAATACAAAGTTTCAGAAAGTTATATGCCTAAAGTGTAACACCCAATTGATTTTAAGCAAATATTATAGTTTTTTTTTTCATGGATATGTATTGATGATTCCTACTGAATATATTTGAAGGCAGAATTTCAGTGAGTAGTAAGTCAGTTATAAATATGAAGGTCTGTCTGTGAGCAGGCAGAAATACTTTCATATTAAAACTAGAGTGCTTAGGACTGCGTGCAATTGAGCATTTGATAAGTTCACATTTCTCTAGTAGGTATATGGCTGCTTATTACATACATATGCAGTAATAACATTGGTCATTCACTCATTCATTCAGCAACTATTTCTTGATCAGATTATATCCTTTGCACTGTTCTAAGCATTGGGATTATAATAGTACACAAAAACAGACATAGTCCTTGCCCTTGAGCAGCTTATAGTTAGCTTAATTGAAGAGACAGATATTAATTTAAAAAACAAACAAATGGAAGGTGATTATCAGTTTTCCTTCAATATTCCTTACATAGACTGTCTAATGTTCCCTTGACATTAAAGATACCTTTTTCTGACTGTCCTTTTCCCATTGTCCTTAGAGACCAACAACTAGGCTCATGAGAATAGCATTCTTCTTAACCACACATAACTATTCTGTGTATTGTTTCCTTGAAGTTCTGTATTTAAATTTGTGAGAATGCTTGTACTGATGTACCCACCACCTTGATTTAATGTCGTGGCTTTAACATAATTAAAATACCCATTCCCCTAAGACACTCAAAATAATGAAAATTCCAAGCATTAAGGCATTCTGCTGAGGGAGGTTGGGGAGACTCAAATGATGTCATATGAACAACTTCTACCTAAGAGGTATTATGTAGAGGGAAGAAAATGGACTGTGGAACTATCCAGATATTAGAATCCTACTTTAGCCACTTATGAGCTATGTGATCTTAGCTAAGTAATTATACCTCTTCGAGACTCAATTTTTTCATCTGTAAACTAGAATTAATAATACTTCTAACTCACAGGATTGTAATAAGAATAGTATCTTGCTCATATTAGGCATTCAATAAATGTTAGTTTCTTTTATTTTTACCCATTCGTTTGGGTTGGCTCTAACTATAGATTTAGACTATTCAGTTCAAACAAATGAAGTAATAAAACTATGCTAATAAGTTTATTACCAATATGTATCTTTTCCTAGTTTCATTTGCCCTGCCCTCTCAAATTCAAATTTCTTTTATTTTTTTTTATTTTTTAATTAAGTTTATTGGGGTAACATTGGTTAATACAATTATATATTTTTCAGGTGAACATTATAATTTGACATCTGTATATTCTATTGTGTGTTTACCACCCAAAGTCCAGTTTCTTTCAGCTGCCATATATTTGATCTCCTTTATCCACTTCACCCTCCCTCAAATTTCTTTGAAAGTGGTGTTTTATTGGTTTGTTTTCCTGATAAAAAATTTAATCAATAAAAAATTTGAATGACATTAGATGATTTTTATTTTTCTTTTAAACTCTAACTTTGGCATTTATCCTGCTATGTATTTATATAAATCATGCTCAATAATTTGAGACCTTATTTTTATAACAGGTTATTTTAACAACCTATTTTGATAAGTTAAACCAGGACATCAGAGTAAAATATTAGGGTACTGCAACTTCACCTTAAAGTTAACCATTCATATTACTTGCTTAAATTAAAAAAAAAAAGTGTTCAATTGAGAGTTAATTTAAGATCAAATTCTCTAATTCAAATTAGTTTTTTTCTAAAATGGTAAATTCAACTTCTATTAAAATAATATTAATTCAGTTATTTAATGGAAACAGTTCTTGTCAGAAATTGGATATAATTTGAGAATAGAGTAAAAGTTATTTTGAATATCATGTATAACAACAAATTTTTTGGTTTTTAATTTGCACTGAGGATATTATTTTCATAAATTACCAAGAAGACAAGTTTAAAAGAAAGTGTCAGATATTAAGGGAAGAGACAAGATGGATAGACTTTCTCTTGCCTGTAAGGCTTACCCAATTCTCTCCATCTAAATCTTTTAAATCCGGATTAAATTTTACTATATGAAGAAGTCTCCATTTTCTCTCTTTTTGAATTTTTACAACACTTAGCTTTTTTTGTCTGTACTCAATTTTTTGGGCCTGATTTTATCTATTGCCTTATATTAGTAGCCTGTGAGTCTAATCTGATTCTAAAACTTGTCACGTTTAGGTGGCACAATCTTTTAAAAATATTTGAATTTGAATCCAGTTAGGCAAATCTATAATTTCTGGTCCACAACTTTTCAAACTACTTCTGATTTTTAACTATCTGGCCTGCTTCAATAATTTAAGATATCTTCCTAGACCCTGAAGTATTCTGACTATAACAACTGAGTCCAAGTTTGAATTTCTATCTATAATTTAAGTTACTAGGAAGGAAAAAACTCTTAGTTTTTAAAATCAATGCCTTCAAATAATACCCAAATCTAAGGAGAAGGCTTCATATATAGTTACTGGGCAAATGAGTAGATGAATACATTAAAACAAAGATAAAGAAAAAACAATAATTATACCTCCATTATATTTTGTTTCTAGTTATTAATTTGCTGACAAATTCACAGGTCATAAATGTAACACGTCTAAATCAGAGAAAATGTTTTATATAAATCAGTTAACGAATCTATATCAGTATTTCAGTTATTAGTTTGTAAATGTGATTTCCCTTGTAGCTTTGGTGATATTGATCATGTAAGAAGTCATTGAGCTGCAAAAAGCATTTTATTTTTCTTTGCTAATGGAAATGCTAATAATTACAAGGATCAGATTGATCTATGGCAACTTTCAAACTCTGGCATCAGTAATAAGGAAATATATGTGACTTATAATTGTAGCAAAATCTTAGTTAATAGATCTGTTCTTCATTTTGCTCTTTTCTTATTGGTCATGATTAAACTTCCAGTTATAGTGTTAGAGACATATTTGTGTAAAGTAGATTAGAACAAGCTATCATTTGCTGTTTAAAAATAAAAATGACCATCAAAAAGAATTAAAGCATACTTAGGAATAAATTTAATCAAGAAGATAAAAGATCTGTACATTGAAAACTATAAAACAATGGTACAATAAATTGAGAAAAACATAAATAAATATAAAGATATCCCACGTTCATGGGTTGGAAGAAGTAATATTGTTAAAATATCTGCACAATCCAAAGTAATTTGCAATCCTTGTCAAAATTCGAATGGTATTTTTCACAGAAAAAATTTCTAAAATTCATATAAAACCACAAGACCGTAAGTGGCCAAAACACTCTTGATCAAGAAGAACAAACTTGGAGTATCACACTTTCCAATTTCAAACAATATTACAAAGTTATAGTAATAATAACAGTATGGTGGTGCTGGCATAAAACAAGATATATGAACCAATAAAATAGAACAGAGGCTCAGAAATAAACCCATGAATACATGGCTAACTATTTTAGACAAAGGAACCAAGAATAGAAAATGGGAAAAGGATAGTCTTTTCAACAAATAGTACTGGGAAAACTGGATATTCACATAAAAAGTGACTGGGAGTAACATCAAAACATGGTGGATAGTACTAGGAATAGTACTAGGAAAACTGGATATTCACATAGAAAGAGATTGGGAGTAACATCAAAACAAAGCAAGGATACAAAAAGACTAGACACCACCTACTGGAAACCAAAAGAAAAACATCTTCTTTGCAACGGGCTAAAGAGAAACCCTTATATAATAAATCTTCTTTCTGGAAAAAAAAAAAAAAAAGCAGAATACACATTCATTAATGTCCAGGCAGAGAAACAGTCTGTGAAAAACCATGAACAAGCAAGGTGACAAGGCATCTCATAAATAAAGAGAAAAATCTCCAGAAAATAAGCTTAAAGACAGAAATATATGACTTAAATGAAAGAGAATTCAGGATGGTACTTCTGAAAAAACTCAATGAGCTCCGAAACAACTCATATCAACAATCTCAGGAACTGAAAAAAAAACAACTAGATGAGTAGAATGAGGTCATTAGCAAAGATATTGAAACCCTCAAAAAGAACCAGATAGACCTTCTAGAGATGAACAACACACTGAAAGAGATGAAAAATGAAACAGTAAGCTTGGGAAATAGAGTCGACCGAATGGAGGAAAGGATCAGTGATATCAAAAACAGAAATCTGGGAAAAAAAATCAGAAGGAAGAAGAGAGAAATTGGAGAATGAAAAATAATGAAGGAGAAATACAAAACTAGCTGATACCACCGGGAGAGGAAACATAAGAATAATGGGCATTATCAAAGGGGAAGAAAAGGAGCACGGATTAGAAAGCATTTTCAGACAAATAGTTGACGAGAATTTCCCAAATCTAAGGAAAGAGGTGGAGCTTGGAATTCAAGAAGTCAAAGTGAAAAGGTGGAAAATGATATTTCAAGCAAAGGCACTCAGATAAAAGTGAGAGTAGTGGTATTAATATCAGATGAAATAGACTTCAAAATAAAAATGGTAAAGAAAGATACTGAGGGAAACTGCATAATGATAAAGGGAATCATGCACTAAGAAGATATAAATACTATTAATACCTATGCATCCAATCAAAAGTCCCAAAATATGCAAGGCAATTACCAACAGAACTAAAGGGAGAAACAGACCAAAACACATCGCAGTAGGATCCTAAATATCCTACTGTCGGATATGATCAGTTCATCCAATAAGAAAAACAATAAGTAAAAAACATCCTTAAATGACACATTAGACCAACTGGACATAATTCACATTTATAGAGCCTTCCATCCCAAAGCAGCTGCTTATACATGCTTGTCTAGTACACATGGAACATTATGAAGGATTGACCACATACTGGGACATAGAGAGAGCCACAACAAATATAATAGGGTTGAAATCATACCACCCATATTCTCTGATCATAAAGCGTTGAAATTAGAGATCAGCTATAAAAAGAAAGTGGGAAGAACCACAAATACATATATATTAAACATCATGCTACTGAAGAATAACTGAGCAGAGAAGAAATAAAAAGTGAGATCAAGAAATACACAGAAATAAATGATAAGGATAGTATAACACATCAAATTGGTACAGCCACTTTGGAAAACAGAATGGAGGTTCCTCAAAAAACTAATAATCTACCATATATATGATCCAGCAATTTTTCTACTCGGTATTTACCCTAAAGACTTGAAAACCCATATCCGAAAAGTATACTCTAATAATGAAGCATCAGAAAAAGAAGTGGAAAAAATATTCCTTTTGCAATTGCAACAAAAAGAATAAAATACCTAGGAATAAATTTAATGAAACATGTGAAGGACCTATGTAATGAAAACTATAAAACCCTATTAAAAGAAATCGAAAGAGATACAAAGGAATAGAAAGATACTCCGTATTCTTGGGGTGGAGGAATCAACATAGTTAAAATGACCTTATTATCTAAAATATTATACAGATTTAATGCAATCCCCATCAAAATCCCTTCAGCATTTTTTAAAGAAATAAACAAAAAATCATCAGATTTGTATGGAAGCACAAAAATACCCTAATTGCCAAAGCCATCCTGAGAACAAAAACGAGGCGTGAGGCATCACTCTGCCCGACTTCTAATTATACTACAATGTGATAATAAACAAAATGGCATAGTATTGGCAGAAAAACAGACACACGGACCAGTGTAACAGAATCGAGAGTCCGGATATATACCCATCTTTATATGGGAAAATAATATTAGACAAAAAAAGCCAAAAAACGGACAGGGAAGAAAGAAAATCCTCTTCAATAAATGGTGCTGGGAAAACTGGAAAGCCACCTGCAAAAAAAAAATGAAACTAGGCTGTTGTTTATCACCACACACTTAAATTAACCCCCAAAAGTTTAAGGACCTGAATATCAGACCTGAAACAATAAAATGCATAGAAGAAAACATAGTAACTAAACTCAAGACCTTGGACTTAAAGAGGATTTTATGAATTTGACCTCAAAAGCAAGGGAAGTAAAAGCTAAAATAAATGAATGGGACTACATTGAACTAAAAAACTTCTGCTCAGCAAAAGAAACTGTCGACAACTAAAGGAACAACCATCCAAATGGGAAAATATATTTGCAAGCAATGCCTCTGATAAGGGCTTAATATCCAAAATATACAAAGAACTCATGCAACTCTATAACAACAACAACAACAACAACAACAACAACAACAACAACAACAAAATGATCCAATCAAAAATTGGGCTGAGGACCTGAACAGACACTTCTCCATAGAGGACATACAAATGACCAACAAACACATGAATACATGCTCAACATCACTAGCTATTAGAGAAATGCAAATCAAAACCACAGTGAGATACCTCATACCTGTTAGAATAACTGTAATCGACAGAACAAGTAATAAAAAATGTTGGAGAGGATGCAGAGAAAAAGGAACCCGCTTATACTGCTGATGGGACTGCAAATTGTTACAGTCATTATGAACAACAATCTGGAGGTTTCTTAAAAAACTAAGAATTTATCTACCATATGATCCTGCAATCCCTCTACTAGGTGTTTACCCCAAAGACTTGAAAATCCATATCCTAAAAGATATTTGCACAACAACGTTCATAGCAGCATTATTCACAGTGGCCAGGTCATGGAAGCAATCGAAGTGTACTACGATAGATGATTGGATAAAGAAGCTGTGGTACATATATACAATGGAATATTACTCAGCCATAAGAAGAGATGAAATACTGCCATTTGCAACAACATGGATGGACCTCCAAATAGTCATTCTAAGCAGAATAAGACAGACAGAAAAATTTGAAAATCACAGGATATTACTTATGTGTCAGATATAAGCTTAAAAGCAACAAATGAACAGGACAAGTAAACAGAGACTCATGGAAATTGACAATAGACTAGTGGTTTCCAGATGTAGGAGCGGGGGGAGGTAGATGGGGTAAAAAGGTCATATACGTGATGACAGAAAGAAATCTTGCTACGGGAAGTGAACACACAGTGTAAATATATATATCCCTTACTGTTAAAGTATACTGGTGAAACTTAATAGATTTCGTTAACCAATGTCACCATAAAAAATAAATTAATTTAAAAAAAGAAGTTAATTAGTGCCTCTTTTTCTCTTCATCACAGCTTTTAAAAATTAATAAATGAAATTAGGACTTCTTTATCCACATTTTCCCCTGAAAGCCACTGCATATCCCAATTTTCCAAGAAGCATTTAAGATTTATTTCTACCTTTCACATATTTTATTATAACAGTGATAATATATGATTCCTATGTAACTACGGTCAACTGTGCATTTTTATTTTATAAATCGATATTATACATTATATAATGAGAAAAATGTCAGTATGCGTTCATGTGACTCTTAGTTGAAGATTGAGATGATTAACAGAATGATTTATTATTCTTTAATATGTTACATTTCAATTAATATTTTGTGGGAAGGAAAGTGAGGAATTTCTGAATATTGTCTGTGTAGCTGCTTCTATTTAAGTAACTAAACAATTTTATTTTTCCTGTACTAATATATCGTTAGATAAATATGCTTCCAAAATAACTAAATAACAGGTTCCTGAAGTGAATAAGTATGTCAATGTGAGAAACTTACTTTATAAATGTAAGAGTGGAGGTTGGAGAATCTAATTATTTTATAATCTTGTCAGAGGGACCAGGAACATTCTAAGATGTAGTCCCTGAATATTTGTGTCCTGGAAGAGTAAATGATCCCATCTCATTAAGACTAGGTTATAAGGTTTCTTTTTCTTGGGCAGAAGGAATGGTTATAACTGAATAAAAACAGCAGAATCCACTGTGTTTGTCAGGATTTGCTTGGACTTTTGGTTTCCTATTCTCTGAAACCAGTGGATGAAATAGTGCCTTTAGTTTATTCACACTTGTTCATTATTTTCTGGCCTGGCTTTATTCTGGGACCTTGGCCATCCATCCATCCTTACATACATTCAATCAGGCTATCATGCAACAAACATTAAATTCATAACTATGTTCAAGGGACTATGGTATTTGCTATAAAAACAAAAATCAGTAAGAAAACATGGCACAGATTGACTAGGATAGAATGTGTTGAGTTGTTTAATAGTATTATTTATAAAGTGCCACGTGGCCACAAAGCAGAAACTGATTAATTCTACCTGAGAATGTCAGGCAAGGTATCATAAAAGAAGTGACATTTGAACTGAATGTTGAAGAATGAGCAAGAATTACTCAGGCAGAGAAAGAAGAGGAAGAGAATCTGAACACTGAGAAAAATATAAACAAAAGGCACCAAGAATGAGAACATATGGAGTATTTGCAGATGTTAAGAGTAGTCTGGTATGGCTAGGAGACTCCAGGATAGAGAATTGGAGGAGATGAGATTGGAAATTTGGTTGGTGTCATATTTTTAAGGGCTGTGTATAACATTCTGAGGAATAAGAGCTGGTAAAAGCAACTGATAATCAGATGTTAGAAAAATAAAAAGGTTACAGGAAAAAAAATAATAGTTACATAAAGTTTCAAGGAAGGATCAACCAGAGTTAAATGCTGAATATTAGCCAATGTTTCATTGGAAAGGAAGAACCCAGATAGTCATCAATAGCTTTTAGGCTGCACGTTCAATAAATTCTTGAATGAATGAAAGAATCTTGAAGTGTTCTTATAAGATTACTGAAAGGGAACCTTAACTAGATCCATGGTAGCACAATTCTATTTGATTCCAAATTATATGGTAATGAAACAAATTCTATCTAGGTCCCTGAATTCAAGCTACATGTAGAATATTATTTAAGTGGTAAAGTTTATGGGTCTCTTACCTCAATAGTGACCTTCTCAATGCTCACAATGGAGATTTTAACCCACTCACCATTGAAAGATGTTGAGTTGGAATCACATTGTCAGGTCCATGTTCCACTGAGAAACTCATTGCTTCAGGTTCAATGGCAATTGGCTGAAAGTGAAAAGCCCATTAAATATTGAGCCTAATGTGCTATAAAAAGGAAAACACGGTTGTTTATAATAGGGTCAGACATCCTAATTAGCCCCTTAATGTTTTTTTATGAAAAGACATCAGATCATTAACTGTACACATGTATAATGGGATTATATAAACATTTAACACTCATTGAGTGCTTCCTATATGTCTCTATTCTATGTTAACTCTTTTAATCCTTGCAACGACCTTATGAGTTAGGTACCATTCCTATGTACATTTAACAGATGAAGAAAGCAAGGCCTGGAGAATTAAATTAACTTGGCCACAGTCACACAGCTAGTAAGTAATGAAATTGGGATTTGAAATCAAGTAGTCTGGTGCCGTGGCTCACACTTTTAATCACTAAAATATCCTAATAAATATAGAAGTCTAAATTTGTATTATAAAGATATGAATATATTTATCAATCCTTACATAGCACTTATATATTCCAGGTTCTGTTTTTAGTGTTTTATAAAAAATGAACTTATTAATTTATGGCTTAGTGCCCTATCAACATTGCCTCACTTAATATGGACATTTGGTGAAATATACTACACATATATACATTAGATCATCTTAAATTCTCTTCTATTACTAGAAAAAATGCAATATTAGTACATTTTAAAAAGTAGATTTAAAAGGAAAAAAGACATAAAAAATAGGGCACTTGTGTGTGTGTATGAATAATCAACTAGAGAGTATCAAGTTAGATTATTTCTACTACCACTTCAAAGCTGAATTTAAGATATTAACATCTAAGATTATATGAAAATCATTGACCTTAACAGTCTAAGTAGGTCAGTTCATATCAAAAAGGCTTTAACATAGGAAGAATGTACTGATTACATAAATGAATACATCATTAACAGTAGATAAGACACTTTGGAGAACCTATTTTACTTATAATTAAGGTCAATATTAGAGAGCAACAGCGGCTATGTGTTACATTATGTGATCAATTATTTTACTATCTGAGCAACAATTAAGTATATTGGTTAATAGCACAGCATCTGGAGCCAGTGGTTTTGAATCCTGGCTCTGACACTTATAAGCTAGGTATCTTTGGGCAGGTTAAACTCTTCAAGTCTCAGTTTCTTCATTTGTAAAAACAGGAATACTATTAATACCTTCCTCACATGGTTGTTGCTCAGATTGAATGAAATAATGTGAATGAAGTGTTTTGCACACAGGCATCACAATACTTATCTGTATGTCTTCAGAATATGAAAAATACCAAATTAATGAATCTACATAACAGTGAAGGATAGTCATTCTTTAGGAAAGGCCTTAAATACTGTGACATGTCAGACTATAAAAATGTTGGTTGTGTCCCTACTGTAAAAACTGAGGGGTAAATTACAAACATGCTTTTGGAAATTTAAGTCCATTTTCCTTGATGGGTGGGTACCTATGCCTTTAATTAGAGTATTTTAATTAAGACGAACACAGACTTAATATATGTGTAAAAAATAATTCACACATTTATTGATTTTTTTTCCTGCTATGGACATTAACTAGTATTGTGCTATCTTTTCAGCTCAGTTGTTAAAACTATCTTCACCCATTTAGCATAATGACAGTTAAAGTCAATCATACTTGTTGACTTTGATAGTTATGGTGATCTAATAATATCATAATTTATATTCTTAGCAGGGTTTCTCCAGAGAAAGCCCAAGTGTTAACTGATGAGAGACAGCTTGGTAGGTAAAAGTGCCCTTTAATTAGCTGAAATTAAAATTGATGGGTTACAGCTTTGACAAAAAAACAAAGTCTTAGAGAAAAAGTGGATTTCAACCATTATTTTATTGCTTTTGATAAAAGTGAAGCCATGTACTAATTACTTCACTAAAATATAGTGGGAGAATTGAAAACAGCAATCCATTGTCTTTATTATTCCAAGACTGAGTACTGAAAAGAATACAGGTGAATGCAAGAAAGGAGTAACACTTTTTAATGTTAGAGTGGGCTACATTTTGTCTTATTTCAGCTTGGTACAGTGGGGTCTTCCTGCTCTTTCATTCTTTGTCTAAATTACCCCATGTTAAAATAAACAATATGGTTTAAAATTAAATGTTAGGTCTATATGTGAATTAGAAAAAGTCAGGAAGGATGTGTATTAAACAGTTAACAGTGACTACCTCTGGGGTATGGTCTTTCACTTTTTACTTCACACGATTTAAAAAATGTGGTGGTAAACCAATTTAATCTATAAATCATTTGAAAATAAACTCTGAAGTCTAATTTTATTTGATAAAGAAAAAAGAAATTCATATTCAGGCTAGAAATAAAGTGCTGTGAATCTTGTTTAGTGTACCATGTATAAACGTATACTATTATATATATTATGATATATAATATTGCATATTATACATTAATCATATTTTAATAGTTGTATATTATAGTATATTATCTATTATATATTTATAATGTATACTATGTCTTATAATATGTAATAGATTTATAATCACAAAAATAGGCAGACATGTTTTTTCCCTTATATTAATAGAACAATTTCAATATTACCGATTAGTGCTTAAAAGATTTATGGTTTTCATTTGGTTAATAACAATTTTTTCCTTTTTAAAAATGTGTAAGCATTTTAAAGATAGATGTTTTTTCCTCTTTGTTTTAAATCTATTATGTTAACTAATAAATACACTATACTACAACACAGGACATTTTTTTTTCTTAAAAGTTTGTTACAAGGTTAGTTTCTGAATCTTAACAGATATGTGTAATATAATCAGCTACCAAAAACAGACTGAAAAGAGATACTCTGAAAGTTAATTTGCATTTTATGGTATTTATCATAAGCGAAGATACACAGAAAACATTTTTAAAAGAACAAGCTATTTCTTGAAACTAGGCACTAGTAAAGTTTTCATAAATCAACCACTAATCAGATTGCCAGCATCTCAAGGGCAGAAACTGTCATATTTATTTTTGTTCCTTACTCTTAACACACAGTAGGAGTTCAATAATTTTTTGTTGAACTAACTGAATAATAAAGTCAAAGAACTGAGGATGTACTGATATAAAAAAATATATTATAAGATTCAGGAATACTATAAGAATTTTTAATAATAGAAACATAATAATAGTCTTTTGGTAAAAAGGTAATGATATGAGAATAAATTTGAAATTGTATTACACAATTTTCTTCAGCATGTTAGTTTTTTTTGAAGCTATCATAAGCAACTTTTATTGCAACTAAAAAGAAAGCTTTAGTAATATATGAAGACATTAAGAAAGTGCTAAATATCCTATAGAAGTCCTTATTTTCCTTTAAAAACCAATACATTTTCCTCTAAGTTAAGGTATCTAAGGATCTGGAAGTTATACTTTCCTTTCCTAAGGAAGTTATACTTTCCTAAGGCTGTAAAAGATGAACTATTTTAGATTGTATATGTTAATGGATATTTAAATATAGTAGTATTTTTATTAGGATTGTTGTTATTGTTGGGATTATGGTTAAAAAGTTCTATAGGTTTCGAATAGTCTGCCCCAATCTTATATTTTTTTGTATTTCTATTTTTTTTTTTTTGGTGAGCAATGATGTAGAAAATGAGGGTTTATTTTTAAACCAACACCTACATGGTATTATAACAATAAAGCAGTTATTCAACAAATGTAATTACTTTTTTGACAAGAGATGATATTAAAGGCTTCATGAAGGATATTATCAAGTGGACTTAAAAGGGTGGTAAGAAATTAAAGAATTAGAAATTGCTGAGAATGGTTTCAAGAGGAGAAAACAATATGAATGATGGCATAGATGGAAATGGCAGTAATATACTAAGGATGACAAGTTTATTGTATTTCCCTAGTAGGGAACACGGCTGTGTGACATGATATTAGAAATGTAGGTCAGCCCTGAACTGTAGGGTGGAAAATAATAAACCTAATTTTAGTCTCTGAAGACAGACTAACCATTTGACGTTTTATTTTTCAAGGTTGTTTTTTCTTTTAACTTCTAGTATCATTTATTTTTCCTAGAATCTAGATATAATTAACTATAGCAGGGCAGTGATCAATATTATTTCAACCTCATTTTAGGGTCTTTAAACTATTTCAGTATTTGTAAATGTGAGGATTCACATTCTAAAAACTAGAAAACTAAAATTTGACAAAACAATAAATTTACTCAGTATTGATGTATTTTTCAAGGTATTTTATTGGTCTACTCCAGGTAAAGTGACTATTCTGTTAACATTGATACCATTTTTTTTCCACGTCAAGACTTTTTTACCACAAGATTGTCAAAATGAAAATGAGCTATTTGCTTTAAATCTTTCTGCAAATTTGCAAATCATTAAAATTTTCCGAATTTAGCTAAACAAATTAAGTGGGATCCAGAAACAGAAATACAGAATATTTAAATGCATAAAACGAATGAATAAAGAGCAAAAAACAAACCAACGAAGTTCTATCCCTTTGATCCTAGTCACAGAAGAATTTAAATATCAACGTTTTCTTGCTCCACTATGTACCTCCTAGCTTTCTAGCTCCTTATTCAACTTTTAATTGCTGATTTTTCCTCTTGAATTTCAATTGGACTTTCAGTGAGGCCAATCCACCTTTCTTTACGCCCAATTCCCATTCTTTCAAAAGCTCCTCTAAACCTTTGTTTCACTTTTCAAGCCATTCAAACAACTCTGACCATCCTCACTCTCAGAATATGACCGTGTTTTATGAATATATACTAATTTATTTTTGCTGATCCAGCAATATATTTTACTGTGCAAAAATATAAACGAATAAACATCAATATTCTGCTTAATGACCCACACTGAGTAAGAATACAAAAGTCTAGTTTGGTTGTTATTACATTATATAAAGATTAAGTCAAAAGCTAACACACCTATTTAGCAAAGAAAAATGAAAATACTTGAGCCATATGTGCCTATCTTCTTTACTTCTAAATTCTTTAAATATCTGATTCCCATAGTACTGAAAAAAATCTCTCATTTTTTTCTATAATTTTTATTTCATTTTAAAAGCTAACATTTCCATAACAGCCTTACAACTGCAAACAAAAGCATTTGTATATAATAAAAAGAAAGCAGCTGGTTGATAATATTTATGCTAATAAATGTGATATGTAATTTCTTTTTTAAAAAATCCTAAAATATTAGCACTCTACTCTTTCCAAAAATTTTTACTTAAAATTAAGAAAAATTTTAATTTAAGTAGGTAGAATATCAGATAGCACAGGTTTAATGTTATTTCAGTACCTCAAAATGGGCAATTAATTTTTTAAAAATTATTTCAATCTTGGCTTCACAGGTTGGTTTGTGTTTAAATTTCTTCTAAGTTACTGACTTTGATTTGGAATGCTGTACTTCAGTGAATATGGATGGGAGTGATATCAGTAAAACTGGCAGGGTACAGACCTATGAAAATTCTTACTTCCTTAAATGCAATGAGAGAATTGG
>NW_011888844.1:2449127-2483398 GCF_000151845.1 Pteropus vampyrus | reverse complement strand
TTTTTTTTTTTTTTTCCAGACTCTGGAATATAACCAAAGGTTTGCTGCAATCAGGAAACATTTATTCAGGAAAAATGGCAGAATCTCACTAAGAACAGCAATCCCTGTGGCATTTTCACTTGTCCTATTATCATTCCCCTGTCTGTGATAAATCAACAGCCTGAAATCATGGTGAAACTAATATTCTAGTAGCTTCCAGAAAAGATAAAACAAGAATGGAGCACCTTGAAAGAACTGTCACTGTTTGACCTGTCTGATGTTCCCATGGAAGACCCCATTCATAAGACTATCTTTATTTGAGCTGAGTAGGCATTCACACAGAATGAAATCCTTCCCCTGAGATATTTGTTGAAAACAATTAGAGACCATATTTAACATCATAGCTGTCTGAGGTGATAGATAACAGTTGGAGCAAATGATAAATTATTCAAAAGGCTTTAAGGAAAAACTGGAAAATTATATGTTCAAAGGAACTTTGATAATTTCCAACACACTCATGAGGAATTGAAAAGGCCATGGGTAGGCTGTAGAGCTGTATGCATGTCTATGACTGTGAATCTGCTTAGGAAGCACTTTAGAAGGCCCTGAATTCTTACTTTTGGCTGACACTGAGAGTCAGGCAAACCGTAATATAAAGGCTAAGGTAGAGTTGTCAACTGCCTAGCTGTGTGTTGAAGGCATACCCAACATACACAGAGGCTCTCGGCATAAAAGGGGAAATAACTTAGTTCCAAGCCTTAAAGGAAGCTCCTGTGAAATCATGAACTGACTACTAAAATAATTGAGCAGAGAGTTGACTGATTACACATGACAACAATATAAAATTTAAAGAATTAGTTCAGAAAAGTCACTAAACAAACAATAATAACAAAGAGCAAAAACAGCAAACCCTAGGGAAGGAAGAAAATCTGATTTCCAGTGTAGTTACATTACATTACTTAAAATATCTAGTTTTCAAAAAAAAAAAAAGTTATGAGAAATAGAAAGAAACAAGAGAATATAGCCCACACACAAGGGTTAGCAGAAACTATTCCTGGGGAAGCCCAAACATTGGACTTAATTGACAAAAAATGTAAACCAGCTGTTTTAAATATGTTCAATTAAGTAAAATAAACAATTCTTTTTTTTTCTCATTAAATTTTTCGGGGTAACATTGGTTAATAAAATTATATAGGTTTCGGGTATACAATTCAATGATACATCATCTGTATATTGCATTGTGTGTTCACCATCCAAAGTCAAATTTCCTTCTGTCAACATATATTTACTCCTTTGCCCTTACCTATCTTCCCCCTCCCCTCTTTCCCTCTCATAACCACTAAACAGTTGCCTGTGTTCATGAGTTTTTGTTTGTCTTGTTTGTTTGTTGCTTTCAGTTTTATATCCCACATATAAGTGAAAATAGAATATTTATAAGAACTACATGAAAGGATGAAAATCATATCTCACTGAATATAGAATAATTATACAGAGATTTAATTATTTCAAAAGAACCAAATAGAAACTGTGGACTTGCAAAGTATAACAACTGAAATGAAAAATTCATTAGAGCAGCTCAAGAATAAATCTGAATAGGCAGAATAAAGAATCAGTGAACTTAAGGATAATCAATTGAGATTACCAATTCTGAGAAAGAAGTGTAAAAGAATTTTGAAAAATTAACAAAGCCTTGTAGACTGGTGGGACAATGTTAAGTGTTACAAATATGCACTTAATAGTAGTTCTAGAATTACAGAAGAAACAGAAAAGGGCAGAAAGTATATTTGAATAAATGGTGAAAACTTCCAAATTTGATGAAAATTAAAAAACACATCCAAGAAGTTCAATAAATTCCTAAAAGGATAAATTCAAAGAGATCCCCACCAAGATACATCATAATTAAACTGTTAAAACCAAAGAGAAAGAGACAATATAGAACATCAGCAAGAGAAAAGTGGCTCATTTTTTCAAAGGACTCTCAATGAGATTAACATTCTATTTCCCATCAAAAACCATGGAGGCCAGAGTGACATCAGGAGCACGGCAGCAAGAGGAATTTCCCCTGACCTCTCCCCTTAAAATTACAACAAACTAAACAGCTACAATCCAACAGAGAACACCTAGCCTAGCACACAAACACATATGAGAGATCTGCACATCAGAACATGTGAAGGTGGGCAAAGTGGGAGAGAAAGGGAGGAGGAAAGGGAGAGGATCAGAGATCCATGCTGAAGATGGGTGCTGGGAATACAGCCCAGAGTTCCCTGCAGGTTGCAGATAGGGGAGTAATTAGGTGGTGGGTTACACTCTTTGAAGTGCCAAGTAGTCCAACATATTCCATGTGACAAAACCCAGTGTACAGGATAAAGAGCAAGGCAGAAACTGAATATAAAAGGGCTACAGCTGTGTTTTAGCAACTGCCATTGCCAGACAGAAAGCTAAATCACAGAGCTTGGCTGCCTTACTCCACTCCCTGTACCTTTCCAGAGCTAGCAGTGAACCCCAGCACCGCATCTGGCTGTTAGGGTAGTACTGGATATCAAGGGCTCTTCTGAGGCTCGAATCCCCATCACCCTTCATATTCTCCCATAGGGGTGGAACTCTGGGACCAATGAGGCCAGGTCACAAAGGAGACACACATACCTCCCCAGGAAATAAAAGACATTTTCTTCACTGCGAGCAGAGATCCAAGAGGCCTGGAAAGTGCAGGAGGCTTGTAGACCATCCACTGGAAAATGAAATAAAACAAAACAAAACAAAAAACAAAAACAAAAACAAAAACAAACTTCTTCTAATCAACCTGCTAAAGAGAGAACGTTAATACTAAAATTTTATTTTAAAAAAAAGAGTAGTGGAAAAGCATCATAGATGCTAGAGCTTCGTTCATCCCTCTTGTGACCACATCAAAGTTGTGATGGAAACATGGAGCAAACAACAACCAGAGTCGCCTGGGATCTAGATGAACAGAAGCACTACAACTAAGGAGAGAAATAAGAAATTGCCCTGCAATGGTAGAAGGCAGAAGGTGGCGAAGATACTAGGCTGCAAGTCCAGAGTGGCTGAGTGGGAAAGAGGCTGCAAAAGCTGGAGCTGGCAGCTGCAGACACCTCTTAAAGGGGTCGTGTCCACCAGCAGACTTTCGTGGTGATGGACTTGCACACTCTGAACACCAGCACTGGGTTGGCTTCTCAGGGGGCACCAGGGACTTATAGGGGGGAACTGATTTGTTGGGTCAAGGGCTAGAGGCAAGGCTCTCTTTCTGGAAGAAATATTGGCAGTATCCATTGTTTCTCTGTTGAGCCCTCCCCACTCCCAGTGTTTGAATGCAGCGCCACCATAGCTGAGACATAATCAAACTGGATAATGGGGGTTGCTCCCCAGAGGATTCCCTGAAACTTCACCTACCCCTACTCCTGGCCCCACTGAAGCCATATCCAGTTGTACATATGGTGAGTCAGGTGCTTCTTAGCAAATTCCAAGACTTGCTCTGGTGGCAGCCGGGCTTGGTATCTGTTGTGGCCTCTTGAGGTGACTATAAGCACAGCATCTGTGGATTGTTTGCTGAATCTTAACAGGTGGCCCCCTGATGGGACACAGGCTGGGGCTAAACTTGGCCTGCAGCTGAACCCCTCTCAGGACTGTACCACTAAACACCTACTACACAAAGCCACAGTAATAAGGCTGGAAGTCCTGGGAGCTTTGCTTAGCACACAGAAACAGAAAGGGAGCTAAAATGAGAAGACAAAGAAATAGAAACCATATGAGAGAAAAGAACAGAGATCCAAGAATAATGGAGCCGAACAATCTAACAGATGAAGAGTTCAAAACACTGGTTATAAAGATGCTCAATGAACTTTTGGGAAGTGTAGATAAACTCATGAGAACTTTAATGAAGAGCTAAAAAATATAAAAATGGAAATTGTAAAAGAGAACTAGTCAGAAACGAATAACATTATGTGAGATGAAGAGTATATTAGAGGGAATCAAATGAGTTAATAAAGAAGAGGACGAACCACCAATATAGAAGATGGGGAAACCGAGGACACTCAATCAGAATGGCAAGAAAAAAAAAAGCCGACTAAAGAAATATTTTAAGGAGCCCATGAGGGATGAAATTAAATGTAAAAATATCTGTGTCATAATGGTACCTGAAGGAAAACAAGGAGTTGAAGAGCTATTTGAAGAAATAATGATGGAAAACTTCCCTAATTTGGTGAAGAAATCAGACATATGACCCCAGGAAACTCAGAGAGTCCCCAAAACCAGGAACCCAAAGAGGCACACACCAAGACACATTATAATTAAAATGCCAGAAGTGAAATACAAAGAGAATCTTGAAAGCAGCAAGAGCAAAGCAATTAGTTACCCATGATGGGGCACTCATAAGACTGGCAGCTGATTTTTCAAAGGAACCTATGCAGGACAGAAGGGCTTGGCACAAAATAGTCAAATTTTGAAAATCCAGGTTCTACAAACAAGAATACTTTATCCAGCAAAGCTATCATTTAGAGTTGAAGGACAGATAAAGAGCTTCCCAGACAAAAATAAGGTAAAGGAATTTATCATCACCAAGCCAGTGTTACAGGAAATATTGGAGAGACTTCTTTAAGAAGAAAAAAACATGTATCTAAAACAGGCATAAAGAATGGTAATAATTACATTCCTATCAACAAGTATCTCAAATGGAAAAGAATTAAGTGTTCCAACCAAAAGATAGAGTGGCTGAATGGATAAGAAAACAAGACTCCTACATACGCTGCCTCCAGGAGACTCACTTCAGATTAAAAGACACATACAGACTAAAAGGAAGGTGATAGAAAAAAATATTTCCTTAATGGACCTAGAGGGTGTTGTGCCTAATGACATAAGTCAGATAAAGACAAATATCACATTATTTCATGTACATGTGGAATATAAAGAACAAAATAGACAATAACAACAACAAAAATGGATTCAAACTCATAGATACAAATAATATTTTGAGGGCTACTAGATGGGGGGGGTTGATTGTGACAGAGGAAAAAGGCAAAGTGATTAAGAAGTATAAATGGATAGTTACAAAATACATATGGAGATATAAAATGTAGCATAAGGACAATCGTTAATGGTGTTGTAATAAATATGTAAGGGGAGAGATGGGTACTAAATTTAGTGGGGTGATCACTTTGTGAATTATATAGATCCTTAATCACTGTGCTGTGCAACTGAAACTAATATATTATTGTATGTCAACTATAATTGAAAAAAAAACTCATTGAACTGTACAATGTAAATACAAACAACTAATTGTCTATTTCCATAAAGCTGGGAAAAATAAAAAGAATTAGATATAAAGCAGAATGCATATATTTTTATTTGAGAGAGTCAGGTCAATGACATGACCTTATCATGTGTATTAGTTTGGTAATGGTGTCTCTCACTCTTCCCAGTATCTGAGCCAGTGTCCCAGACTCATCCTTATTACATCACTGTTTTAGTGATTGAGTCCTACCCTATTACTCTAAATCTTCCATTTTTCCTCATTACCATTGCTATTTCAGTTTTTACAAATTTGGAAGCATAATTTTTTTTTTTACTTTTCATAAGAGCATTTCTCCATATTACTAAATATCCTTCAAAACCTGATTTTTGTGTCTCTTTGCTATTTTATTATACAATTCTATCAAATTAAAATTTTTCTTTATTTTTGTTCAGATTATTTCTCATATTTTGGTTCTTGCAAATTATGTTTCTATAAAAATTCTTATTTAGAAACCTATCTGGTCATTTTCTTGGGCTAGATTTCTAGAAGTATAATTTCTGGGCCACGATTTCTCAATATATTTTAAAGGCTCTAGAAACATAATGGTATTATTTCTTGTCAGAAAGTTTATCTATTTAGTCTCCCATCACTACTATGATAGTATCTGTCTCACTAGCACCTTGATTACTGTTATCTAAAATAATTTTGTCAGGTCTATAGATAAAAATGTCATCATGATGTTATTTTAATTGTTATTTTTAATGCTAGTGATGTTGAACTTATGTGTGTATGACTTCCATCTCTAATTTTTGTAGTTTGTGATGCTTGAATAGATATTTTACATTTTAATGTAGCAAAATCATGATTTTTTTCCACTGGTTTTAGACCAATAACTACTTGCATTTTTTTTTTTAAAGCAGAGTACATTCCCATTAATGCCTAGGTGGAGAAATAATCCCTCAAATAACATGAATAACCAAGGAGACAAGACAACATAGAAATAAAATAAAAAATCTTCAGAAAATAAACTTAAAGATATAGAACTATGCAATTTAAAAGACAGAATTCAAGATTGCACTTCTGAAAAAATTCAATGAGATCCAAGAAAATTCTGATCGACAGTTCAGTGAACTCAGAAATAAAATCAATAAACAACAGAATATTTTTGTATTGCAAAAAGATTGAAACTCTAAAAAAGAACAAAGCAGAACTTCTGGAGTTGAAGAACTCAATTAAAGAGATGAAGAATAAAATAGCGAGTTTAGAAAATAGAGCTGACTGGATAGAGGAAAGAATCACTGATATCAAAGACAGAAATATGAAAATGGCACAGATGGAAGAAGAGAGAGACTTGAGAATAAAAAAATATGAAAGAACTTTATAAGAACTGATACCATCATAAAAAGCAATATAAGTATTACGGGTATATCAGAGAAGAGAGAGAGAAAGGAACAGAGAGCCTTTTCAAACAAATAGTTGATAAGAATTTCCCAAATCTATGGAAAGAACTGGATCCTCAAATCCAAGAAGCAAACAGAACACCCAATTATCTCAATCCAAAAAGGCCTTCTCCATGACAAGTTATATTAAACCTGTCAAAAATAAATGACAAAGAAAGAATTCTCAAGGCAGCCAGGGAAAAGAAGATGAAAATCTATAAAGGAAAACCCATCAGATTATCATCAAATGTTTCAGCAGACTTTACAAGTTAAAAAACATTGAATTATATATTCAAACTATTGAAAGAGAGAAATCACCAACAAAGAATAATATATCCAGCAAAATTTTCCTTTAGCTATGGAAAAGAAATAAAGACCTTTTCAGACATAAAGAAGCCGAAGGAATCTTCCACCACAAGGTGTACATTACAGAAAATAATGAAGAGAGTCATTCTACTTGGAACGAAGGGACAAAAAATATAAAACTATAAGATGACTAACAGACAGAAACAGGAAAACAGAACCCTTATTAAGAACAGGGTCTTATAAAAAATATTATGTAACAGTTAAACGTCAAAAAAATTAAAAAAGAGAAGAAAACAGTTACTGCAACCTAAAACTGACTCACAGCAAAAACAGAGATAATTCGAAACAACAACAAAAAAATAAAAGGGGAGGGAGTAAAGGTCTGAATTTGAAAAAAATAATAGAGATAAGACACATGCTGAAGAAAAGAACTACTGTATATTTGAAACACCCCTTTACATAAACTTAATGGTAACCAAACAAAAACATCTAGAATTGAGATACATAACATAAAACAAGAAGTAACAGAGAAAAATATCATAGAACACCAGCAAACTAAAACAATAGACTGACAAACAAGGACAAAGAAATGAAGGAGACACTGAGCTACCAGAAAACAAAAGATAAAATCACTATAGGAAAACCTCATATTTCAATAATCATATTAAATGTAAATAGACTGAGCTCACCAATAAAATAGCACAGAGTAGGAGATTGGATCAATAAAGAAAATCCAACCACACACTGCCTTCAAGTGGCACATCTCAGCTGCAAGGGCAAATAGAAACTCAAAATGAAAGGTTGGAATATGATACTCCAAGCAAATGACATCCAGAAAAAAAATGGGGGAGGCGGGGAATAGCCATACCTATATCTGATGAAAAAGATTAAAGATAAAAAAGGGAAGGAGAGACAAAGATGGTCACTTTATAATGATAAAGGGGACACTATATCTGGAAGATATAACACATATTAATATATATGTTCCCAATCAGAAAGCACTAGAATATATAAAGCAACTACTAACAGAACAAAAGGGAGAAACTGACAAAAACACAATTAGAGTAGGGGAACTAAATACTCCACTCTCAGCTATGGATAGATGATACAAACAGAAAATCAAAAACGAAATAACATCCTTAAATGGCACATTAGACCAATTGGACATAATCAACATTTAAAGAGCCTTTCATCCTAACCAGATTATACATTCTTTTTTAGTGCACATGGAACATTCTCAAGGATAGACCATATGTTGGGACAAAAAAGTCTCAACAAATTTAAGAAGACTGAAATCATACCAAGCGTATTCTCAAACGATATTGCTTTGAAACTGGAGATCTACTACAAAAACTAAGTGGAAAAAAATACACATAAATATGTGGAGATTAAACAACATTCTATTAAAGAACGACTAGGTCATAGATGAAATACAAGAGAGATCAATAGATATATAGAAACAAACGAAAAAATATAAAATATCAAAACTTGAAATACAGCAAAAGTGGTAATAAGAGGGAATTTGATGCCATTACAGGCCTAGCTCAAGAAACAAGAAACATCTCAAATAAAAAACAATATTACATATTTAAAAAACTAGAAAAAAGAGAAAAAAGAAGAAAAAAATGAAGCTCAAAGTCAGCAGTAAAAATAAAATAGAGGGGCTTCTGGTCAAGATGGTGAAGTAGGTAAACATTATGCTTGCCTCCTCTCAAAACCACGTCAAAATTACAATCGAACTACAGAATAGCCGTCACTGAGAGTTACATAAAATCTAGCTGAACAGAAGTCCTACAATCAGAGACACAGAAGAGACCACCTTGAGACCGGTGAGGGAGAGGAGATAAGAAATGGGCTGGTTCCACCCCCGTGTGTGGTAGTTGAGAATTGGGAGAAATATCTTGGCTGCGGAGGCCTCCCCAGAAGATCAAGGGGTCCCGATCCCACACCGGACTCCCTAGTCCAGGGTTCCAGTGCATGGAAGAGAAGTCACCACAACTTCTGGCCAAGAAAATCAGTGGAGTGAGATGGAGAGCTAAGGAAGTTGCAGAGTTTCCTCTTAAGGGGCCTGTGCACAAACATACTCAATGACAGACACTTGCTCTGAGTTCAACTCTTGGGCAGCAGCTTGAAACACACCAGGGACATATGGGGAAGAACTGTGTTGTCTGGCTTCAGAGCAAGGGGTGAAGGGGCAGCTTTCCACCAAATGGAAGTGCTGGCAGAATCCATTGTTTTGTTGCTGAGCCCTCCCCGACCCGGCTTGCAGACCAAGGCAAGAGCCACATTTGAGTCTCCATCAATGTTACTAACACTGGTTGCCCCACCCTGGTGATTCCCTGAGACCCTTCCCCTCCCAAATTGCAGGCCTATGCAAGCCAATGCCAGTGAATTTTCCATACAAACAGCCTGTCTGGCTCATGCTGTGAACTTTCCTAAAATCTCTCAAAGGTTCACAAAAACCTAAGTAAGCAGCATCTGGCCTCGGCATGCCGCTTACCTCTTGCTGAGCAGCCCTGCACCTGGCTCTAGCAGCAGCTGGCCTTGGTTTGCGGCTAGGCAACTCAAGGCACTCCAAGCCCATTACAGGTGGTGGCCATCTGTGGATTGCTTGGTAGCTCATGCCAGGTGTTCCTGGGCAGGGCACAGGCTGCAGCTGAACTTGGACTGTGGTAGGACCCCTTCCAAGAGGTCATGGCCTGCATGCCCGGTGGCCAGATTCAGTCTGATCTGGAACTCCACCTGTTTACATCAGAGGACAATAAACCCAAGGGGCGGTCAGGACAGGCACCAAAGCCCCGCTAAAGTGAATCCTACTCTGTAGTGTCAGCTCCTGCACAACAGCTCCTCCACTGGTCATGGCCAGCCATTGCAATCAATCAGCCCAAGAATCAATCTCTCCCATTGACGAGCAAATAGCAATTAAGGCTCAACTACAACAAGAGGGCACACACAACCCATACTAGGTAAATACATTGACTAATCAGCTCAGGTGACTAGGGAAGACTGTGTCACTGGGACCCAGAGCACACTTACTACATGGGACCACTTTACTAAGACCGGGAGACATATCAGCCCTACTTAATACGTAGAAACAAACACAGGTAGGCAGCCAAAATGGGAAGGCAAAAAACCAACCAATCAAACAAACAAAAGAACACATCCCAAATAAAAGAACAGAATAAATCTCCAGAAAAAGAACTCACCAAAATATAGACAAATGATCTACCAAAAGCAGCGGTTAAAACACTGGTTATAAGGATGTTTGATAAACTTAAGCTTAGAATAGATGAACTCAGTGAGAACTTTAAGAAAGAGATAGAAAACAAAAAGTTTAGATAGAAAACATAAAAAAGAACCAGTCAGAATGAAGAATATAATAACTGAAATGAAGAGTACCTTAGGAGGATTTAACAGTAGATTAGATGAAGCAAAGGATTGAAACAGCAATAGAGAAGACAAGGTAGCAGAAAACATCCAATTAGAACAGTAACAAGAAAAAAATAATCCCAAAAAGTGAGGATAGTTTAAGAGGCCACTGGGACAATATCAAGTGTACCAACATTTGCATCACAGGGATACCAGAAAGAGAAGAGAGAGCAAGGAATTGGAAACCTACTTCAAAAAATGATGACTGAAAAATTCCTGAACCTGATGAAAGAAATAGACATGCAAGCCCAGGAAGTGCAGAGAATCCCAAAGAAGATGAACACAAAGAGGCCCACACTAAGACACAATATCATTAAAATACCAAATATTAAAGACAAAGAGGAATCTCAAAAGCAACAAGAGAAAAGCAGTTAGTTACCTACAAGGGAACTCCAGTAAGACTGTCAGCTGATTTTGCAACAGAAATTTGCAGGCCACATGGGATTAGCATGAAATATTCAAAGTTATGGAAAGCCAGGACCTACAACCAAGATTACTCTACCCAGCAAAGCTATCGTTTAGAATCAAAGCTATCATTTAGAATCAAAGCTATCATTTAGAAGCAAAAGCTTCCCAGACAAGAAAAAGCTAAAGGAGTTCATCATCACCAAGTCAGTATTACAGGAAATGTTAGAAAGAGCTTCTTTAAGAAGAAGAAAAGAAAAAAAAAAGATCAAAAATATAAGTAATAAAATGACAGTAACTACGTATGGCAACAATTATTTTAAATGTGCATGTATTAAATGCTCCAAATCAACAGATATGGTGGCTGAATGGATAACAAAGCAAGCCCCTTACATATGCTGCCCACGAGAGATTCACCTCAGATTGAAAGACACATGAACTGAAAGTAAAGGGATGAGAAAAGATGATTCATGAAAATGGAAAGAAACAAAAAGCTTGGGTAGCAATACTTATACAAGACAAAATTGACTTTAAAGCAAAGGCTAAAATAAGAGCCAAGAAGGATCCAGTTATCCCACTTCTGTGTATTTACCTGAAGACACCAAAAACACTACTTTGAAGGGACATGTGAATCCATATGTTCATTGAAGTATTATTTACGTGAGCCAAGATATGGATGCATCTTGAGTGTCCATCAATGGATGAATGGATTTAAAAAAAATAGGTGGTATATATATAAACAATGGAATATTACCCAGCCATAAAAATAATAAAATCTTGCCATTTGTCACATGGATGGACCTAGAAGTTATTATGCTGAGTAGAGTAAGTCAAACGAGAAAGATGAATGTCATATGTGGAATCTGGAGAACAGGATAAACAAAAAAACAGAAACAAGTTCACAGATAAAGAAAGCATTTTGATGGCTGTCAGATTAGGAGGTGAGGGTATGGGCGCAGGGGGCTAGGGATTAAGAGGTACAAATAGGTAGGTACAACATAGTCATTCAGATGTAGAGCATAGCATGGGGAATACAGTCAGTAGGACTGTAATATCTATGGTGTCAGATGGGTACTGGATTTATTGGGGGTGATCACTTCATAAGTTAAATAAATGTTTAACTACTCTGTTGTACACCTGAATCTAATATAATATTGTATTATATTGTATTATATGTCAATTATAATTGAAAAAATAAAAAAAAATAAAATTAAAAAAATATAAAACAGGCTGGGAAAGTTAAAATAGCATAAAAAAAATACAGTTATATTTAATGAAATTGAGAACAAAAAGACAATAGAAAAAATTAAAGCAACAAAAAGCTGTTTCTTTCAAAAGATCAATAAATTCGACAAACCTTTAGCTAGACTAAGAAAACAGAGAAAAGACAGAAATAAACAAAATCAGAAGTGAAAGAGAAGTTATGACAGATACCATCGAACTACAAATTATCATACAAGAATACAATGAAAGATTATATGACCAAATTCAACAACGTAGAAAGAATGGACAAGTTCATAGAAATATACAATCTCCCTAACTGAATCACAAAGAACTGGAAAATCTAAATTGACCGATCAACAATAAGTAAATTAAAGCAATCATCAAAAATCTTCCAAAAAGTAAAAATCCAGGACCAGATGTCTTCATTAGTGAATTCTATCAAACATTCAAAGATGATTTAATACCTGTGCTTCTCAAACTTTTCCAATAAATTGAAGAAGAGGCAATACTTCTTAACTCATTTTATGAGACCAACATTACCCTGATACCAAAACCTATTAAAGATAACACAGAAGAAAACTACAGACCAGTAGCTCTGATAAGTACAGATGCAAAAATCCTAAACAAAATACTAGCAAATCGAATACAACAATACATTAATAAGATCATATATCACAATCAAGTTGCGCTCATTCCAGGGTCACAAAGATGGTTCAACATACTCACATTGATTAACATGATACTCCACATAAACAAAATAAAGTATAAAAATCATATGATCATATCAATCGATGCAAATAAAGCATTTGACAAGATATCGCATACATTTATGATTAAAACACTTAATGAAATGGGTACAGAAGGAAAGATCCTCAACATAATAAAGCCCATATGTGACAAACTCTCATATTTAATGGTGAAAAACTAAAAAATCTTCCCATTAAGATCAGGAACAAAATAAGACTGTTCGCTATCACCACTATTATTCAATATAGTGGTGGAAGTCCTAGCTTGAGCAATCAGGCAAAAAAATAAAAAATAAAAAATAAAAAAATAAAAATAAAAGGCATTCAAAGTGGGAATGAAAAGTCAAATTGTCAATTTTTGCAGATAACATGATTCACTTTATAGAAAATGCTAAAGACTCTGCTAAAAAAAACTATTAGAAACAATTAACAAATAAAGTAATGTTGCAGGATACAAAATGACGTACAAAAATCCATCGTGTTCCCATACTTTGACAATGAAGTTTCTGAAAAATAAATGAAAAAGATAATTCTTTTTGCAATTGCAACAGAAATAATAAAATACCTAGGGATGAACCTAATGAAGCATGTGAAGGACCTATACACTGAAAGACAAAGGAAATTGAAGCAGACACAAAGAAATGAAAAGATATTGTGTTCATGGATTGGAAGAACCAACATAATTACAATGACCTTATTACCCAAAGCAATATACAGATTTAATGCAATCCACATCAAAATCCCAATGGCATTTTTTAGAGAAATAGAAAAATAATTTCACCAGGTTTATTTGAAATCACAAAAGACCACAAATAGCCAAAGCTTTCCTGAGGAAATCTTATACTACAAAGTGACAATAATCAAAATAGCATGGTATTGGCAGAAAAACAGACACACAGACCAACAGAATTGAGAGTCAAGGAATAACCACCTGTATATATGGACAAATAATTTTTGACAAAGGAGCCAAAAACATACAATGGAAATAAGAAAGCCTCTTCAATAAACGGTGCTGGGAAAACTGGAAAGCCACCTGCAAAAGAATGAAACTAGACTATATCACCATAAACCAAAATTAACTCAAAATGGATTAAGGATCTGAATATAAGACCTGAAACAATAAACTGCATAGAAGAAAACATAGGAACTAAACTCATGAACCTTAGATTTAGAGAGGATTTTATGAATTTGACCTCAAAGCAAGGGAAGTCAAAGCCCAAATAAATGAATGGGACTACATCAAACTAAAAAGCTCTTTCATAGCAAAAACAAACAAACAAACAAACAAACAAACAAACAAACAAACAAAAACATGAACAAGACAAAGAGGCAACCAACTAAATGGAGGAAGATATTTTCAAACATCTTCGTTATGGGGCTAATATCCAAAATATACAAGGGACTTATACAACTCAATAACAACTAAAACAATCCAATTTAAAAATGGGGAGAGGACCTTAACAGACACTTCTCCCTAGATGACATACAATGACCAACTGACATATGAAAAGATTCTCAATTTCGCCAGCTATTAGGAAAGTGCAAATCAAAATATGACCCAGCAATCTCTCTTCTGGGTATCTACTCCAAAATTTTGAAAACATCTATTCATAAAGATATATGCACCCCTATGCTCACTGCAGCATTCTTCACGGTAGCCAATACATGGAAACAACTGAAGTGCCCTTCAATAGATAATATGATAAAAAAGATGTTTCACATATATACAAAGGAATATTACCCAGCCATAAGAAAAGATGAAATACTGCCATTTGCAACATGGATGGATCTTGAGATTTTCATGTAAGTGAAATAATTGAGAGAGGAAATTTGAGAAACAAACAAGACAAACAAACAAAAACTCATAGACACAGACAACATTTTATTGGTTCCCAGAGGGAAAATGGGGAGGGAATGTTGATTAGGGTAAAGGGGTCAAATATATGGTGATAGAAGGAGATTTGACTTTGGATGGTGAGCACACAATGCAGTGCAATATACAACTGATGTATTATAGAATTGTACACTTTAAACTTATATAATTGTATTAACCAATATAACCTCAATAAATTTAATACGCTTGAAAAAGAGATTTATGAAGGATTAATTTAGAATTAACCCATGATCAAGGAATTAAAGGCTGTCTTCTTTGCACATTAAAATAACAACTTATTTACTGTACAGTCCTGTTAGACTGTGAACTCCTTGAGAGATGGGGTGCATTCCGATTACCATGCAGAGTACCAATGAAACAGTCAGTGAGTGAAAATGTTGCTCTATTCCCACTCCAGAGTACACTAATTTAAGGTAAAATATTTATTTCTTTTAAAGACCATCTCACAATATTTTTTCTTCTGAACAAGTTCATCTTGCTTGTTTATCATATCTAAATACACATTTACAGTAAATTTCTATTCTAAAGGCAGTGAAATCACACTTAACTAATTTTTTATTCAGGAAAATAATTATTCCTCTAGAATATATGAACATTTTAAAATTAATTTTTAAAATTGACACTTGTGTGATTTCATTTCTATGTCTGCTTTTATTTGGGAAAGTAAAAAGATAATTTGTTGAAATGCACTATAAACAATAGCCTATTAATAGACGAAGCAGTAGAACATTTACTAGGATTTTTTATAATAACTAACAGTGTTGTCTCTTGTTTTATTGAACACTTTCTACATGTTAAACATATTTCAATTTTCTTCATGATAAACTTATTGGATATCATTAACTCCTTTATACATCCAAGGAAACTAAAAGTAGTCAAATAACTTGTCCAATGTTAGCTGGCTTAAAGATTTTCTATTACAACCCTTTTATTTTCACAAATGAGGATTTGAAGTTGTGTGGGGTTCAGTTTATTGATAATGTTTCACAGCTAGTAAATGATAGAACCAAGACTACAATCTCAATTTCATGACTGTTAATGCAGTACTCTTTGCAACTTGAATAATCACATTATTCATCTATTTTAAAACTTACATATGTTAGCTAAATTACCTCTCTGCCTTCTTCCTCTGGAGTGAGAAGTTTAATTATAGTTGAATTTTGACTTGGGGAGAAGTCTAGGTAGAGAGATAGATTAGAAGTTATCAGGATATGAATAATTGTTTAAAATCATGGAAATTTCCTTAGGAAAAAGGAAAGAGAGTGCTTTTGAAACATTGGCCTACATCAGAATTGCTGAGAGTTTGTAAAAACAAATTGCACATTCCTGAGCCTTATCCCTACAGATTCCGATTCGGGAATTATGAGAGTACAGTTCAGGAATTTGCATTTTTTAACAAGTGCCTCTAAGTAATTCTGATATATGTAGTCAAAGGACCAACCTTGAGAAACACCCACACTGAGGAAAACAAACAAACAAACAAATGAACAAATGCCTCAGGACAAAGCATGGGAGAATAGCAACATTTGTGGGAAAAAAAAAATCTCAATCCTATCAAAGACACAGAAAAATGGCCAGGTAATTGGAAGAAGAATCCAGAGAGTATGATATCACCAAAGCCAATGGAAGAAAGAAGTTCAAAGAAGCAATGATCAACTCCGTGAAATGGTGCAGTGAAAGCAGAAGCATGGTTTCCGTAGATTGAGTAGTTGATAGGAGATGAAGGATTCTAACATAGATTGTCCTTTTAGGGATCTTGGCTTAGCAGCAAAGGAGAAAATCAATGACATACTTAAAAGATGACACAGAATGAAGGACTATTTTATTTGGGGGTACGGGAGAGATTTGGGTGTGAATATAGATTCAGTGAAAGGTGCAGGTAAGAAGGAAAATTAAGAGGTAAATGAAAAGAACAAGGTGCTGAAAGACATGAGAGGAGGACCATACTTAGAAAGGGGAAACATGTCCTCCTTTACGCCTGGAAGGGAGAAAATATGGAAAAAAAACGCCCTTGGATGGTGATGAAAGGAGATTTGACTTTGGGTGGTGAACACACAATGCAATATACAGATGATATATTATTGAATTGCATATTTGAAACGTATATAATTTTATTAACCAATGTCACCCCAATAAATTTAATTAAAAAAATAAAAAGAATCATTTTGAAAGTGGGACTACAGGAAGCTGAAGAGATTCACATTTTTTGTTTCAATTATTTTGAGACTGTATTGTAATTATATGTATACAAAATTAAAATTATTTTACTTTTCTGATAAAACTAACCCTTAACTTAAGGAATATCGATCTTCTATCTAGTTATTTTTTCTGCCTTAAAATCTACTTTGTCTAATATTCCAAATTTCTTTCGGTAATTGTTTGCATGGTGTATCTTTTCCATCATTTTGCTCTACAATATTCCATATTTTTTACATTTTAGGCATATCTTTTGTAGCAGCCTATAGTTGCAATTATTCTTCCTAGTGTAACATTTTGTTCTTCATTTGAGCATTTAGTTTGTTTATACTGAATGTTATTACTGATATATTTGAATTTAAGTCCACCATCTTACTACTTGATTTCTACTTTTCCTGCCTTTTTTCTTTTGCTTCTCCCTTCTTGTTTTCTTTTGGACTATCATTTCCTATTTTTCCCTACATTGTGTGATAGTTATACACTAATGTATTATACTTTTAGTGTTTACTACAAGCACCCATGGCTTATCAAAAGTAATTTTTCACTTCTTGGATGGCACAAGGATCTTAGGATACTTTAACTCCATTTGCCTTCCTTCCTATTTGCTATTGTTGCAATGACTTTAAATTCTATATATTTAAAACCCCATATTATTATTATTACTGTTATTATCATTTATACTCAATAATCATTTATATTTACATACATATTTACCATTTTTGTTGATCCTCATTCCTTCCTCCATCTTCCATCTGAGATCATTTTTCTTCTGTAGAAGAGTAACCTTTAGTTGGGTGCGCTGGTAACAAAATCTCAGTTCTGTTTTTCCCAAAAGTCTTAATTTCACTTTAATTTTGGAGGGGTATTTTTATGGGAAATTGAATTCTAAGTTGGCAGTTATTTTCTTTCAGTACCTTCAGTTCGCTTTTTGAAAACAGCATTCCATTTTCTTCTGGCTTGTATTGCTTTACAGTCTAGGTTTATTTCTTCTCCCAGATCTTGGCCCCATTTTTTTTTTCACTGATTGTTAGCTCTTTAATGCCTTTAAAGATTTTTTAAATTTGTCAAGCTTTTCTGGTTGTTTTTGCTGGAAGGTTGAAATACCAAGTCCACACAAAATGCCAAGTCCACCATTACTGGAGGTATTCCCAGGAAGTTCATAACTGATTGGCCCAATATTTTTGCTGAAGGGGGCAGTGAGGCCAAAGCTGAGATTGAAAGGAGGCTGGAGTTGGATAGGGGGCCTTTTTTGGAAGTAGGAAAATTTTGGTTTAGCTTCTGAGAAAAGACCAGTAACCACAGGTGCTTAAATAAATAAGTGATATTGACAATCCAGCTGAACTTGATAGATAGCAGTGACAAGTAGGGGTAGAGAGTGGTATAATGCACCTGGGCAATAATTTCTAAAGTTAAAAAATGTGTATGAAAATAGTTCCTGCCCTATCAAAGAATTGTGAGAACTAAATGAGCTGATGGTATACATTTCCAAAAAAAAAATGATGGATGTAAATATAAACTATGCGGTGGTATGAATATTGGCTTTTTATAAACATGCAGATTTTTAAAAAGTGAATAAGATATACTAAATTTGAAATGATCTTTTCTTATTCAGAAGAACAAAATGTATGAAATTGTGTCTTACAGGGTTTATTTTTAGTATCACGGACATCCTTTGAATTTCCATTCATAGAACTGTCATTTACTGCCACATTCCACAGCACTGGGAGAAATATTCATGGAGGAAGGCTGTGAGTAGGTAAGTAAGTGATAATACCACACTTAGAGAATATGAGAGAGAGGGTGAAAGTAGTGATGTAGAATGGGAGAAAGAAAGGAAGCAAATATATAGGCAGGTGTTTTGTGAGTTTCAAATCTATGCTTCTTTCTTTAAATCTGAGCTATTGAAAGCATCTTCGTGATGAGGGTAACTTAGCACAGCTATCTCATCCAAACTAGCTACTGCTACTGAGAAGCCTATCAGGGTCATTGGTCAAAGGGTTACTGCAGTAAGGTCTATTGAAAAATGCATAGCAAGCCTAGTGTCTGATTGTGTCTCCTTAGTCCTGCCACTTTAATGGAAACAAGATGTCAGTCAAGTAGGTTTAGTTTTCTCCTCCTGAGCAGAGATGAACCATTTAAGCTGGATAATTTTGTAATATAGTACATTATTTGCCATTGTCACATGGGAATATAGAATCTGAAACTTTGTTTCTGAAGGTAGAAGGGGAGACCCACTTTTTAAAGCTAAATGATTTTCAGAATGTACTGTAATGACACATTTTGGGAACACAAAACATTCTTTTTAGTCGATACATCTTTACAATGAAAATACCCTGTAGCCATACAATATTTCAACATACAGGCACGTAATTTTAAATTCTGTTCTAACTTTCCTTATACTTGGAAATAATTACACTATTGATTTATTTTAAAACAGAAAGCCCTTAGAGTAGCTTATTGTGTTTTAAAATGTTAACAAAAAAATGCTAGATAAACTTTCCATTGACTTAGATAAATTAGTTACTTCTTAGGTTTATCCCTTTGTAGAGTATTAAGTCTGATTCGTCCTGCCATTTAATTATTCTGGGTAGCTTTCTTCTACTGTTAATCAGTTTACTCAACAAGGCATATTGTTTTATGCCCACATTTATTAATTACAATGTTGTATATATTATATTTCAAAGGTACAACTAAATTTTTTGTCTTTCATTTTTGTTTTGGATTGCTGAAGCTGATAATCAAGAGTTGGCATAGATGTCACAATTTCTAGAAATATAGATCTCAAAATCTATTTAGATAGAGCTCAAAAACAACTGTGGTAGCACTGACTACTCATAGCATTGCAATGTTGCAAAGGCTGTATTTTAGGTGGTTGCCAAAAACAGAGGAAACTGTGGTTGAAAAACCATAGCATATAATACAAATTTTAGATTGTACAAGAATTTATAGGCTATAATAATGAAAAAAATCTGGGTCTTCACAATCCTTGATCAGATCAATGATTATAATTATCCACACACCAAGTACACGGAAAGCACATGGAGCCAGGCATCTTAGATGGAAGATGAGTGTGACAAGATGTTGGTAGAGATGATGCCAATGTGCCAGTACACTTTCCTGGACATGAATAATGGTCTTAGATGGGACACTCATTAGTTATTCTGATTGTGGTTGGTATAGGCCCATATATGTGGGTAGGTTTCTTAGCCATCTAAATGAAAGCATCTCATCAACTTTTCACCCATCCCCAGATGGTTGAAACTTTGTGGCCACTGTTTAATATAATATAGCAAGAATAATTCAGGTAGCTGTTATAGAGGGAAGGTACTGGCTTGGTACATTCCTTGCTGACACAAAAGCCATATCTATATAGTATTTACTGTTTGCCACCAATGTCGTTTTATCCTTTTATGTTACTTGTGTCCATGGAGTTAGAAGAACTGTTAAAGATAAGGAGTGGAGCCAGAGAGAAGTATGCAGAGGAAAAAAACATGTCTAATCTCGGAGATGAATTTACTATGAAGCCAGTGAAGCTTTAAGTTTTAAGGCCCCTCACTAGTATAGGACCCTTCCACGTGTATTTTATGTTTGTAGTAGTTGTCATAATTTTTAAATTTATAATTTTTTGTAATTTTTTTTCTCATTCCAAATTTCAATTTGTATATAATTTTGTATTTTCTTAAAAGAGGCATCCTTAAACTATATAAGGTTCAGGGTCTTCAAAACCTGGTCCTCCCTTGTTATCAGAAATAATCAGTTGGGAGAATTTTATTTGATATTCTTCAAACTCTTAACACCCTCCCCCATTCCCAATACACCTAAGTTTATAGCTACAAAACAAACATTTTGATGAAAATCAAAAATGCTCAATCCATTTCTATGTTAGGAATTAATCACTAGGCAGAATATATACACTAGTTAATGATTTTTCTGCGAGGCCACTATGTGAAGAAATAAAATAGTGGGCCTGTGAAACCATATTAGATTTGCAGAGCTATAGGTGACTTCAGTTGTCATTCACTCAAACCTTGCATTTTACATAGGAAAAATTGAGTTTAAGAGAGGAAATATGACTTGTTTAAGTTCACATGTAGGTTAATTAGCGGTTAAGCAGAAATTTCAAGAAAACTATCTAATCCTTATACCAGTTTCTATTATGGCTCTAATTTATTTACTTCTTCATTTATGAAATTTAATTCCTAACATGTATGGATTTGTATATTTTACATAATAAGGTTAAATTGTATCTGACTCTACAACTGAGAGAAAAAATTATTATTTGCTATTTTAAATAATTACTTTATATATTTCACCATCAGCATATAAGATCACATTTATTTTGCATGCAGCTTGTAGTTTAATAAAATCTCAGCTTTCATCCAACTGAACAATAAGATAACAGTCTATGCATTTTTTCAGGTCATTAACTACTTCAACCCAAATGATTCTGTATTAATAATCTCTACCCTCTTTCTTTCATTAAATCATTATAATGCTAACATTGGTTTTTCCACGCAACTGTAATATTTTTTGTTATGTTTACATAGATAATAATAAAGTAAGTCTTAGCAATAGATGAAAATGATTTTTAAAATACAAACATGACATTTGAAGGGTTACTCAAATAAGAGGTTTAACAAAATTTCAGGTGTCAACTATAATTGAAAAATTTTTCATGTTAAATCATAATTTTTCTGTTGGAGCAACTCTAAAGTTTATTTTCCCTCTGTTTAAGCAGATATGTCATAATTACATTAATTTTTTAAAGTACTAGAAACTCACAAAAACACTACAATAAATGCAATCATATATGACTGGGCTCAAATAATGCACTTAAAATTCGCAAGCTGACTTCACTGATAATTAATCTCCAGGCTTAATTTTGAACTTAAGAATTCCTTATCTGAAAGCGTTGTGAAAATCTTTATAACAAATTTGGAGGATATACACATAAGGTAATATAAAACACACATAAATTACCATTAAGGCCCCAGTGGTTAAATGGACAAATGTTATGAACCGACAATTCAGCCAAAAGTAAAAATAAAAGTAACTAATAAATATAATGGAAAAACTTAATCTCATTAATTGTAAGAGAAACGAAATATGACTAGGATTATGACTATTTTTTTACCCATATTTATTTAAATAGTAAAAGTGTAATGGAACAGTTATGCATGTATAATGCTAATGTAGTATCTCTAGTGTAAACTGATATTATCCTTTAGGAAAGCAATTTTTCAATATATATTGTGAATCTTTAAAATGTTCATAACTTTTGAACCAGTGATTCCATATCTAAGTAACTAAGCCTGATAAAAATTTTATGCATGAAGATGCACAATTATGTATATCAAAATAATATTATGTAATAGTAACATAGCAAGAACTTGAAAAATTTGAATGCCAACAATGAGGAAGATATCAAATTATATTATGTTCATATGATCAAATTATATATATATATGTATGTCACAATTACATAAGTAAAATATGAATAGAAGAAACACTAGAAGAAAATATACAAATATTATTAATAGTTAAAACAATTTAAATGCTTTTCTATATTATCCACATTTTATATAACGACTAGATATTACTTTCAAATTGAGAATATTAACTTTAATAATAAAGATAAAGAAATGGAGAAAACAGTAGAAACATATATATCATACAAGAAAAATGTCAAACCAATTAAATACATACTAAAACAAAAAAGAAGTTTGATTTTACAATTCTAGCAGGAATAAGAAAAAGATAAAACCCAATACTGGTGAAAATGCAGGTTTAACTTGGTAGAATTCTTCTGGTAGATAATTTGATAATACAAATAATCTTAAAATTGTATACTCTATCACTATAATCAAAATCATAGGACTATATTCAAGGAAAGTATTTTAGTGGTTAAAAATACATTCTACTTACAGAGATAATTGATTCAGCTTTACTTTTAACACCTGAAAACTAGAATTAATCTAAATAATCCAACAATAATTAAATTATTAAATGAACTGTGGTATATAAATTCAGTGGTATATAACAGTCACTTAAATTAATATAATGACTGTATGAATAATGGTAAGATGTAATTACATTATTTTCTATACTGTATACATTGGAGAAACATTGGAATAAAACCAAAAACTCATAAATGATTGCTGTGTTAAATTAGAGAGGATTTGATTGACATTTATAAATCTTTTCTAAATGCTTTATATTAATAACTCTTTTTTAAAAAATTGCTTACCACTTGCACCCTAGGTGCCTTCTCCTCAAGGGTAATAATTTCTTTAATTTGTGTTTCTGGTCTTGTAAGATTAGGTGGCAGAGCAATTACATAATGACACATTTTAGTCACACTTTTGCACTAGAAAAGAAGAAAACAAAAAAAAGATTCATTACTCATATTAATGTCATTAATCCAGTTATAACACATAATTGACATAATTTTCCTTTTTCGAACAATGAACATATATATGTATATTCATATTTATATTCAAGGAAAGATACTAAAGATATACATGTCTCACTAACATAGGAAAAATAAATGAGAAATATAGTTCTTTGCAGAGTGAGTCAAGTGTTTAGTATCAAAGTATAAAAGTGGGCATAATTTTTTAGGTTCTCTCAACTGTGGTATAGGCAACATGCAGATGAGGGAGAAAAAGTGATCATCGATTTCAAATGCTCATTTATTTTTCTAAATATATATATATATTTTTTCATAGAAATGTTATAAAAGGCAGAAGAGTCTAAGAATTTAACTCTCATCTAGAATCCCACCCACACGGGAACAGGGAAAATATTAAAATTACTTATCACAACCTCCATAAATATCTATTTACTGTGGATTTATTTCAAAATGCACTTTGGCAGGAATTTTTGCATAGCCCTGTATATGTGCTTTCAGGGACCATACTGTCATTTTCTTTAACTATGGCAAACTCTCTAAAGAAAATTTGAACTGTGTGAATTTTAAGATTTTGATACAAGATAACTTGATTCTAAAATGTAGGTAAGAGTTTAGAAAAGGAAATGAAAACATTAAATAGAAAAAGTTATAAATAATGGCCCAATAAACCACTACTAGTCTATTAGTAAATTCTCATCACTTAGCTCAACTCCAAATATATAGTAGAGTTACATAAATATTTATTGTTGATAAGTACGAGGGGGAAAAAAAAAACAATTCTCAAACTTTTCCAAGGAACATCTAAAATGATTGAATAGAACATTGCCTTCAGGTAAGGGGATCATGGGAAAACACAGTGATTTAAATGGTTAAAGAGCAAATAGCTTAGAATCTTAATGACTTGAAAAAAAACCTACAGATAAAAATGCATATCTATGCTGGTACCAAATGTATATTTTATCCCTGGTCAATATTTTAATTTGATATATACATTTAAAGTGTAAAGATATAAATATGCATAGATTATACATACATGTATAGGTTGACTTTTTAAAACCCAAATCAGAAAATATTTAGGTTAGATATTATCTTAAATAACATCTAGTCCAATTTATTCATTTTGAGATGAGGAAACTGAAGCTGTTACAAGATAAAATTTGAGGTCCAAGGGACAAGGACCATATCCTTATGCTCTTTGTATCTCTTTCACCTAAACCTAGTGCCCGGAACATAGTAGATGTTCATTAATGTCTATTGGATGAATTAAATTCATTTCCAATTGGAACTTCATGCACTAATCAGAGAGTTTATTAATTGTTACACTCATGCATCATGCTCATTCCTGTCTTCCATACCGTTCCTTTGGTTGAGAAGTTTCTACCTTCACTTCTGTCAAGCCAAACTATTTCCAGCTTTTAGGACTCAATTGAGCTCCAATTTTATATATGAAATCTTATAGGTGATTTTAACTTTCTCTGCATACTATGACTAATCTTCTTACTTAAATTTTAATGTAGAGAAATCTACTATCTAAATCCTTAACTTGGAGCACATGGGTGAGGAGAAAAAGTTGTGGGTAGGTAGGAGGAAAATAATGAAACAAGGCTTTCATGATTGTATTAGGGACAGGGCAAGAAGCAGTGGTGAGACAGTGTTAAGTTGCTTCACTATTTTATAACCTATGGTAGGGCAATGTCAGTAAATACCACACAATACAGCCTCATCTGATCCTTTAATTTCTTTGATGGCTTATTTTCTCAATTAAGCTATCAAGCCTTCTTTTACAAATCAGGTTATCAACAAATTAAGAGCATGAAACATATTTTGCAATTTGAAAACTCCCCTAATACAGTGTGTACAGAATATCTTTAATAAATATCAGGCAGGCCCAGAAAGTACAAAGCCAAATGACAATGGTATTAAGAACTTTCTTGATCCCCTTTCCTTTGCCGCCCTAGCCCCTCACTTTCCTACCTCCATTTTGACTCTGGAGACATCAGAAATCACCCAGCAAACTGCGAGGTGAGACAAAAGAAAGAAGAATCACATCTTCCTTACCAAACTGCACATTCTTGCTTACAGAAGGCCACAGATAGGAGGGTGTTAGGTGCAACTATGAATGAAGGTGAAGCTCTGATTTCTACATGGAATTAGGTAGCCTAAAAACTTCAGAGATTTGTAGCACTTACGAGTGAATAGTAAAGTCTCAGAATTGCCCAATTATTCATCTTCTATTGAGGTTTAGAGAATTGATGGGAAAATAAAAAAAAATATAGCGACAGAAGGAAATTTAACTTTGGGCTGTAAACATACAATGCAGTATACACATGATGTATTATTGAATTGTACACTTGAAACCTATATGATTTTATTAACCAATGTCACTCCAATAAATCTAATAAAAAATAAAAATACATTTGCTTTAATGATAATATCAAATGAAGTCTATACAACATTCTAACATTATAGCTAGTAATTACAACAAGGATTATGTTTATCCATTGCCTATTATGTAAGAAAAATGACTATGTGGTTACTGGACTTGGGGAATGGGATAAACTAATCCTGAAAAAATATGACATGGTTATTACTGTTACTGTTAGAATAACTGTTAGAACATACTTCCTCACCTATTTTCTGGTGAATTTTGAAATAGTGTACTTTGATCTCACTCTCACTTCTTATACCTATTCCCACTCTTTATTTATTTTCGCCAACATAAGGGTTACTGTACATGTTAAAACTTGCTGGACGACAATGGCCTACTGATAAGTAAAAATATTCAAGGCATGAGCCATCTCTGTAATGCTTTCTATCTTACTAAAAACATTGCCCTGCATTCCTAGTTTACTAAGAGAATGCAGAACAGCATTATGAACGCTGGCTAACTGCTAATAAAGCCTCAAAAATACACAATTACTTATTATGTTTCTTGTCCTGAGTAAAAATATATTTAAACTAGTTCTAAATTTACAGTATACTAATTTTTTTTATTAAATTCATTGGGGTGACATTGGTTAATAAAATTATATGGGTTTCAAGTGTACAATTCAATCATATGTATATTGCATTGTGTGATCACCATCTGACAGTGTACTAATTTTAATGAATGCCTTTTTTTTTTCTCCACAATGCCCTATTTTTTCCTGGTAAACAAGGAGAAAAAGCATCTAATTAAAAGTTAATGGTTTAATGTAAAACATAATAAAAAGTACAGAGGATTAAATAAATAAATTGATAAATAGTCAATTTGTATCCCATAAAAGTCCCACAGATAAGTAGTCAAGAGTGAAGAACATCAGGTTGACCTCTAAAGATGCATCAGATAGGGAAAGTATAAAAAGCTGTTCTGCCTAGCACAATCATTATTAGAACTCTGTCAGATTGGCTTTCTCTCAATGGATAGCTCTTGTTGGATAACAATAATGAACAAAGGAAAAGACCAGAAAGAGAATAAACACGATTTATTATTTTTCCTGGCATTTGTTATGGCTAAACAGTCCACTCATTTTCCTGAAACACTAAGCTAAACAAATTGAAATATACTCCAGATAAATCAATTATAGTAACACGCATGCTACCCAGACTGTGATCTGTATTTTGATCCATGCTTTTTAGTCAAGCCATAATTTATGCCATTAAATAAGTTCAGTCATCACCAACATTTATTTTACAACATGGCTTTAGTTGTGATCCTGATAGTGACGTGGGTAATGTAATCAGAAAAGCAGTAAGGCTGGCTTTTGACATTAATATGCCATTCTCATCTCCCCTTAATTTATCTGGGAGATGAGATAAAGGAATGGACAGAGTACATTTGTTTTATACTGTGCTGAAACCAAATTTTGAAATTACACCTTTCAGCTTTTTCATCCAGGGTAGTGAAAGGAAGTCAAAGATCAACTGATGATTTGGGATACTCCATAAGGAAGGAAAACAGCCAGTAAGAAACTGACCAAACTTACTTTGGATCTTCTAATATTTATCATTTAGAAATGTCACTTCTCTTTCTTATCTGAGAAGCTGACAGGTGCTAACAAGATAATTATTCTACATATATTATTTGGATCAACAATTATAAAAACTGTTTTGTCCCTCTACAGTGACTCATGCCAAAGAAACAGCTTGCTGGTAGAACGGATTTACCTAGATAATGATTTAACATCACTCTTCTGCAACTTATTGGGTTTTCATTATATTCATTAATTTATCCATTACAAAATTTGCCTTCTATTCTTAGCAAAATAAATACTTTCATTGAGAGTTACTCCCATCCTGTTTGCTCCACCACCATCTTAGCCTAAAGAAAATGTGAATTTAAAGCATAAGCAAATTGAAGATTGCAAATCAGATGAGCTTAGAACCTAGGTTGGCTTCCATAATTCAGGTCTTGAGTGGTTCTCATGAATTAATCTACTATTCTATGCCAATTTTCTTATTTTTTAAGTAGGGATGGCAGGTTTAAGGGTCAGCTTTGCCCCTTTTAAAAGTTTTACCTCAGCCAAATCACTCAACTTCTATGAGAATAATATTGACCAGGGTTGTTATGACAATTAAATTTCAGTGCTTTGTAAATTGTAATCTAGAATATGCACATAAGGTAATACACGACTAGCAATAAAATTTATCCTATATAATCTGTGTTTTAAAGCAAGGATATCATTTACCTTTCAAGGAGAAAGTATAAAAAAATAAATATTTCAAGGTATATAAAACATTTTGAACCTCTCGAAAGAAATATGCCATACATTTCTAAGTAGCATTATTTTCACGAATAAGATAATTTATTTAACTTTCCCAACTATGCTATGAGACATTATTTCCTTAAAAATATATGCCAACACTTTCAGAGACTTGTGATTCTGTAGTGATACAATGTAAGTAAGCTTCAGGAAAAGTTACTGAACAGAAGGTGGTATCAAACTTTTCCATTCCATTCTGCATACACTGAGGTACAGAACTTTCATAATGTATTCACAACGTCAAGATTCCCACTCCAGCTCTTTGTAGGCCTGTAATATTTCTCCATTGTGCATATAAATTAATTTTTGTATTTAAGAATAAGTAGCAGGCACATGAAGAGTTCATAAACACTATTTCATTTAAGAACTATCAAATCAGCCACACTTTAAAGCCCAAGGCTTGTATCCACTAAAGCTTTAAAGGAAGGGAACAACAAGAGCCCAAGAACATTATTTAACATGTAAATCACATTTCTTCTTGGCACAATTAAGAGGATTTGATACTACTATGTTGCCTAGGTAAAGTGTTAAAACTCAGTAATAATGAAAAAGGTAACTTTCAAGGCCTGACTAATGTAGCAAATATAAGGATAAAGACAGAATTATGTAAGATACAAGGGTAGGAAATGCTGAGAGGAATGTGAGAGGAAAAACATACAAAGCATTTTCTGTACCTAAGACTGACTATGCCCATAAACTCAGGGCTAAGAAACAAAATTAAAATATTAACACAAACCTCCTCTAAGATGAGGGAAAATTTATTATTTCAATGATGTTTCTTTTGTTACTGAGTTGTGGATATAATACATGTGGCAGGAGCTCACTACATATCAAATCACTATCTTTTAGAGGAATTATAGGAAAGGATGAAGAACCATGTTGCCAGTTGCTTTCAGATTATTTATTTTATGATTGACTTAGTAATTTTCTACCTTTTTGACTACAAATTATCTAAATTCAAGGAAACTTCATGTTTTCAAGATATTTAAATTGTTAATCTTAAAACTAATGGTGTTCATTCTACAGTCAAAGATATGGGTGGACAGCTTTATTATCAAGGGAATGTACCACTTTAGGATCCAATAAAATTAAGTATTTTATAAGCTTTAGAAATACAGGCAAGTTTTATTATCTCAAGAATATAAACATACCTGAAACACAAGCCAAAGGCAGGAAAGGACCAAGATCATTTGATGAATTCTAACTGTAGCCAAATTTTAGACTTTTAAAATAAATCCTAAGATTGAGACACATTTCTTTATAGCAAATGGCTTCTTTATACAATTGAAACCAAAACAAAATATATTTTCCAAGTATAAGACCAGTCATATGGGTCTATATTGTAAAACAAACAAACAAACAAACAAAAACCAGAACACAACTGTAACAATTTGTCATTCAACTTGATATTCTTTTCTCTGTTTATCATTTCCATAATGGAGTTCTCAAAGATAAAACTGCCACATTCTATAGGCCTATGAATATATCTACTATTTTATGGAGAGTGGATTAAATCTCCCAAATATTCATCAAGGGACATGAGAGGTCCGTTACAATTTAAAATTTCAAAAGCAATTATCAGCTGAGAGGGACATATAATGAAGGATCTCTTAAATAATATGCAAAAAGCACTACCCAGAAAAAAAGATTGATAAATTCTATGTGAAATAAAGACAACCAGAAGAAACTGAAAAGATGAGCTATAAAGTGATAGAAGATATTTTAAAAAAAGTGTAACCTCAAAGAACTAGTATCTAGAATCTACTCCTCCCCCCAAAAAAAACAAAGAACAGACCAATAAGAAAAAAATACAAATAACTCGATAGAAAAAAAGGCATAAATTTGATCAGATATTTCACGAAAGAACATACATAGTCAACAAACATATTAAAATATGGAGAATGTGAAGGATATCAGAAAAATGGTGGAATAGGAGGTTCCCCCATCCTCACTCTGCAACAATAATTTGGCAGTCATCCATAGACAAAAGTGTCTTTGTGGAGTCTTTAGAATCCAGGTAAAAGATCATGAAATCCCAGTGGAGTCCAAGATTGAGGGGAGTCATTTTGAGAAGGCAGGCTTGCATGGACCCAGGCAGCAAAGCCATTGACTGTGGTCTGAGGTATAGACCCAGAAACAGCTCCATACCCCTGTGGACTCAGACACAGCCTTGTTTGGCCTTGGTCCTGCTAACAACACTATACACCAAGGATGTAAGAGGAGTCAAGCCCACTGTTCCTTAGGTCTCAGCTATGGATCCTGAAGTGGCCTAGTACCTGGCTCCAGACCTTGACTGTGGTTTGGGAGCCCCTAGAGGTAAGTTCACTAAACACAGTCTTACTACAGAATCTGAAACAGCCTTGAAACTTGGCTCCACCCCCTTCCCACTACAGTCCACAAGCAGGCCCAAGGATCCAATGAGAGGTGTTCCCCTCTGTGTATCTGGAGATCCTAAATAGGTATAATACTCAGATCTAGCCCCTCCCAGCCACAATCTTCAAATAGTCCTGGTAGCCCAGGGCCCATCCCCACACAGGAAACATGCCCCTGTTAGTACCCCAAAGAGGCAGGTCAGCTAACCTCGGTCAGACAGCAGACCTGAAACAAATCTATGGTTTATCTTTAAATCCTTCCAGCCATTGTCCAAAAACAATTCTTCCATCCAGAGACACACTAGGGGACATGCCCATCTAAACATGTGAAGTATCACCCTACTGAACAAGGTCCTGGATGCACATTTGTCTACCAAGGGATCAGACAGGATCCAAACCTGCCACATATGGACTCCATTGAGAATCCAGCAACAGCCTCATTACCTGGCTCCAAAGAAGCATGACGGGGATTTCAGAGGTGATAACAAAAGCTCGGGGAAACAACAAAAGATCTTTACTTGCTGAAACCAGTCTGTAACAACTAGAAGAGTTGTTTGCTTCTTCAAAAGTGCAGACAACAATACAAATGACACCACCAAAGGAAACTAATAAAGATCCAGTAATCTCTACCAAAAAAAAAAAAAAAAAATGGCGATCTATGAATTGCCTGACAAAGAATTCAAAATCATCACCTTAAAACACTCAATGAAATGCAAGAGAACACAAATAGCAATTAAACATAATCAGGAAAACAACACATGAGTAAAATGATAAGTTTAATAAAGAAATAGAAATGATAAAGATAAATAAATGGATATCCTGGAGCTGAAGAAGACAATGACAGAACTGAAAAATAAAGAGCTTCAATATTAGAGTCGATCATACCAAAAAGGAAGTCAGTGAATTTGAAGATGGGTCATTGAAATTAACCAGGGAAAGAAACAGAAAATAAAATGAATGAAAAAGACTTAAGAAAATGTATGTCATAGGACACCATCAATGTATGAACATTCACTTCATGGTAGTATCAGAATGAGGGGAGAAAGACAGGAACAAAAAGTTTATTTAAAGAAATAACAGCTGAAAGCTTCCCCAAATCTTGGAAAATATATGCACATCCAGGTACAGGAAGCTCAAAGAATCCCAATCAAGGTCAATGTAAAGAAGCTAACCTTGAAACACATAATCAGACTGGTATATGTCAAAAACAAAGAGGTAATTTTGAATGAACCAAGAGAAAAATGACTTATCACATACAAGGAAATTACCATAATGCTTTCAGTAGATTTCTTCCTAGAAACCTAGCAGGTCAGGAAGAAATAGAATGATATATTTAAAGTACTAAAAGAAAAAAAATTATCAATGAAGATTACAACACCTAGCAAAACTGTCCTTCTGAAAGAGAAAGACATTACCAGACAAACAAAAAATAAGGGAGTTCACCACTAAACCAACTTTATGAAAAATGCTAAAGGAACTTCTTTAAGCTGAAAAGAAAGGGCACTAATACATAACAACAAAACATATGAAAGTATGTATCATACTGGTAAAAGAATATTTAGCAAAGGAAGTAGATTAACAATTTCTAAAGCTAGTAAGAAAGTTACAAGACGAAAGTACTAAAAATAACTATGACGACAATAACTCATTAAGGATTACACAAGACAAAAAGATATAAAATATGACATCAAAAAGATGAAAAATATACACAGGATTATCAGATAATTAAGTAAAATTATTGTTTTTTTTAATTTTGTGATGCTTGCAGTATTAAAATATTTAAGAGTATAATTATAGCAGTTTCGTTCTCATTCAAAACACTCACTCTTGACCTTCAAAAAAACATAAAAATGGAGTAACGACAGAAATATGGCAGAGTGAGAGACGTCCCCATATTGCTCCCTTTGAAACAACAATAAGCTGAACATCTAAAACTCAACAAAAAATCACCCAAACTGCACACCAGCATGTCTGAGCATGGGATCTGCACATAAGAGCTACCACAGGTCAAAATTTCTGGAGTTGGGCAGTGGACTGGGAGAAACAAAGGGGCTGCCTCTTGTAACAGAAGCTCTCTGCAGGAGGATGGGGAGTAGAGAAGGTGCAGCTGGTTCTCTGAACAGTACTACCAGGGAGAGTTGTGAACTCCATACAGCCTGCAGCAGTGCCCAGGCATTAGGGCAGAAAGCAGTGAAGTGGGGACCGCAGAAAAGCAGAGACGGAGAGGAAAAACAGTTGATTATTACCAGCATGGTTGCATGCAAAATGCAAGGCTGAGCTGCAATCCCTATCCCCTAATACAGAACATCTATACCCCAATATCCTCAGAGATGGAACATCACGGAGCCCAAGGGGAATCTGAGCAATAATTACCAAAACTGTTCCTAACACTGACAGGGACTGACACCGAGGATAGCAAGAGTGATTGAATGTCTATAAGAAAAAGAAAACAAAAAAAAGGCATTATTAAGACTTTATATGAAGCAGGGATCCAAGAGGATTAGACGCCACCTACTGGAAAACAAAAGAAAAACACTTTCATTACAATAGCTAGAGAGCCCTTTATATAATAAATCTTCTTTCTGGAAAAAAAAAAAAAGAAAAGCAAAATACACTTCTATTACTGCCCAGGAGGAGAAATAGTCTATTAAACATCATGAACAACCAAGGTAACAAGGCATCTCATAACGAAAGAGAAAAATCTCCAGAAAATAACCTTATAGACAGACATATGTGACTTAAATGACAGAGAATTCAGAATGGTATTTCTGAAAAAACTCAATGAGATCCAAAACAATTCATATTAACAATTCCAAGAACTGAAAAAAAAACAACTAGATGAGCAAAATTAGTTCATTAGCAAGGAGATTGAAACCCTCAAAAAGAACCAAATATAACTTCTGGAGATGAAGAACACACTGCAAGAGATGAAAAATTAAACAGTAAACTTGGGAAATAGAGTCGACCTAATGGAGGAAAGGATCAGTGATATCGAAGACAGAAATCTAGAAATAAAACAGAAGGAAGAAGAGAAATTGAAGAATAAAAAATAATAAAAGAAAAATACAAAACTAGCTGATACCATCAGGAGAGGAAACGCAAGAATAATGGGCATTATTGAAGGGAAGGAAAAAGAGCAGGGATTAGAAAGCATTTTCAGACAAATAGTTGAGAATTTCCCAAGTCTAAAGAATGAGCTGGAGCTTGGAATTCAAGAAGTCAACAGAATACCCAATTCTCTCAACCCGAAAAGGCCTTCTCCAAGACACATTGCATTAAAATTATTAAAAAACAACGACAAAGAAAGAATTCTCAAGATAGCCAGGGAAAAGTAGATGGTAATCTATAAAGGAAATCCCATTAGATCATCATCGGATTTCTCAGCACAAACATTACAAAACAGAAATAAGTGGAATCAAATACTCAAACTATTAAATGAAAGGAACTACCAGCCAAAAATAATGTATCCAGCTAACCTTTCCTTTAGATACGAAAGAGAAATAAAAACCTTTTCAGACATACAAAAATTGAAGGAATTTTCCACTACAAGGACTGTATTATAGGAAATACTGAAAGGGGTCAGCTCACATAAAACAGAACGACAAAAAAATACATAATTAGAAGTATGGTGACTACCAGGCAGATAGGAGCAGAGGAGTGTAACCCTTACTAAGAACAGGGTATTATAAGCTTAAACAATAAGAAGAGATTTGTTATAGCAAGATAGTAATGAATGTTCAGCATACATAGGGGCAATTTGAGACAATGATAACAAAAAAGGGAAGGAATAGAATATCCAAATCAACAAAGGAGAATGGTGATACATCACATGTCAAAGAAAATGGACTACTGTGTGTATATATATGTGTGTGTGTGTGTGTGTGT
>NW_011888844.1:2381040-2448482 GCF_000151845.1 Pteropus vampyrus | reverse complement strand
GCATAAATAATAATAATAATAATAATAATAATAATAATAATAACAACAACAACAACAACAACCACCACCACCCAACCACATTCTGACTCCAGGAGATTCATCTCAGTCCAAAGAAAAATATAGACTCAAAGTGAAAGGGTGGAAAATGATATTTCAAACAAATGGCATTCAGAGAAAAGCGGGAGTAGTGGTACTGATATCAGACAAAACAGACTTCAATATAAAAAAGGGAAAGATACTGAGGGACATCATAATAATAAGAGAATCATGCACTAAGAACACATAACACTTATAAATATCTATGCTCCCAATCAGGGAGTCCTAAAATACGTAAAACAATTACTAACAAAACTAAAGGGAGAAACACTATCATAGTAGGGGACCTAAATACCCCACTGTCAGATATGGACAGATCGTCCAAACAGAAAACCAAAGATATAACATCCTTAAATGACACATTAGACCAACTGGACATAATTCACATTTATAGAGCTTTTCATCCCCAAGCAGCTCCTTATACAATCTTCTCTAGTGCACATGGAACATTCTCAAGGATTGACCACATACTGGGACATAGAGATAGCATCAACAAATATAAGAGGGTTGAAATCATACCAACCATATTCTCTGATCATAATGCCTTGAATCTAGAGATCAATTTCAAAAAGAAAGCAGGAAGAACCACAAATACATGGAGATTAACTAACGTGCTGCTGAAGAATGACTGGATCAGAGAAGAGATAAAAAGAAAGATCAAGAGATACATAGAAATAAATGACAATGATAGTACAGCATATCAAAACTTTTAGGACACAGCAAAAACGGTCATAAGAGGAAAGTTCATTTCATCACAGGCCTTTCTCAAAAACAAGGATGAGACCAAATAAACAACCTAATGCTTCATCTTAAAAAAACTGGAAAAAGAAGAACAAATGAAGCCTAAAGTCAGCAGAAGGAAATAATCAAAGTTAGAGCAGAAATAAATGAAATTGAAAACAACAATAACAAAAAAAAATAGAAAAAATAAATGCAACAAAGAGCTGGTTCTTTAAGCAGGTTAATAAAATTGACAAACCCCTGGCTAGACTCACTAAAGAAAGAAGAGAAAGGACACAAATAAACAAAAATCAGGTATAAGAGGAGAAATTACAACAGACACCACAGAAATACAAAGGATCATACAAGAATACTATGAAAAAGTATATAACACCAAATTTAATAATCTAGAAGAAATGGACCAGTACTTAGAAAAATACAACCTTCTGAAAAATCGAAATAGATCGATCAGCAGTATGGAAACTGAAACCATCATCAAAAACCTACTAAAAAGTAAAAGTCCAGGACCAGATGGATTTACCAGTGAATTCTACCAAACAAAGATTTAATACCTATTCTCCTTAAAATCTTCCATAGAAGTAAAGAAGAGTCAATACTTCCCAACTCATTTTATGAGGCCAATATTACCCTGATACCAAAACCTGGTAAAGATCTCACACGCGCGCGCACACACACACACACACACACACACACACTCAAAACCTATAGACCAATATCTCTCATGAACATAGATGTAAAAATCCTAAATAATATACTAGCAAATCGAATACAGTAAAATATTAAAAAAGATTATACACCACAATCAAGTGGGTAGTTGAGGCACCAAATACAACATCCATTTATTATCAAAACACTTAACAAAATCGGTATAGAAGTACCTTAAGATAATAAAAGCCATCTATGACAAGCCCTCAGCCAACATTATACTTAATGGTGAAAAACTAAAAACCCTTCCCTCTAAGATCAGGAATAAGGCAAGGTTGTTCACTATTGCCACTGTTAATATAATATAAGAGGTCCTAGCGAGTGCAATCAGGCAAGAGAAAGATATAAAAGGCATACAAATAAGAAAAGAAGAAGTCAAACTGTCACTTTTTGCGGTTGACATGATTCTCTATATAAAAAATCCTAAAGACTCCACAAGAACACTACTAAAAACAATAAGCAAATACAATAAAGTCTCTGGATAGAAAATCAATGTTCAAAAATCCATAGCGTTCCTATGCTCTAATAATGAAGTGTCAGAAAAAGAAGTGGAAAAATAATTCCTTTTGCAATTACAACAAAAAGAATAAAATACATAGTAATAAATCTAATGAAACATGTGAAGGATCTATATATTGAAAACTATAAGACCTTATTAAAAATAATCAAAGAAGATACAAAGAAATGGAAAGATATTTCATGTTATTGGACTGGAAGAAACAACATAGTTAAAATGGCCATACTATCTAAAGCATTATACAGATTTAATGCAATCCCCATCAAAATCCCATTGGCATTTTTTAAATAAACAGAACAAAATCATCAGATTTGTATGGAAGCACAAAAGACCCCGAACTGCCAAAGCCACCCTGAGAAAAAAGAACGAGTATGGCGGCATCACTCTGCCCGACTTCAAGTTATAGAACAAAGTGACGGTAATCAAAATGGCATGCCATTGGCAGCAAAACAGACACATGAATCAGTGGAACAGACTTGTGAGTCCAGAAGTAAACTCACATTTATATGGGCAAATAATTTTCAACAAAAAAAGCCAAAAACATACAGTGGAGAAAAGAATGCCACTTCAATAAATGGTGCTGGAAAAACTGGAAAACCACCTGCAAAAGAATGAAACCAGACTGTTGTCTATCACTACACACCAGAATTAATTCAAAATGGATTAAAGACCTAAATCAACCTGAAACAATAAAATGCATAGAAGAAAACAAAGGAATGAAACTCAAGGACCTTGGACTTAAAGAAGGTTTTATGAATTGGACATCAAAAACAAGGGAAATAAAAGCTAAAATAAATAAATTGGACTATATCAAACTAAAAAGCTTCTGCTCAGCAAAAGAAATCGTCAACAAGGTAAAGAGACAACCATCTGAATGGGTAAATATATTTGCAAGCAACACCTCCGATAAGGGTCTAATATCCAAAATATACAAAGAATGCATACAACTCAATAAGAACAACAAAACAAATGATCCAATCAAATAATGGGCAGAGGATCTGAACAGACTCTTCTCCCAAGAGGACATACATATGCTCAACAAATATTTGAAAAGATGCTCAACATCACTAGCTGTTAGGGTTATGCAAATCAAAACCACAGTGCAATACAATCTCATACCTGTTAGAATACCTATAATCAACAGGACAATTAATAGCAAATGTTGGAGAGGATGCGGAGAAAAATGATCCCTCATACACTGCTGGTGTGATTGCAAATTGGGACGGCCACAATAGAAAACAGTATAGAGGTTCCTCAAAAAAACTAAAAATTGATCTACCATATATATGATCCAGTAATCCTTCTACTCGGTATTTACCCCAAAGACTTGAAAATCCATATCCAGAAGTGTCCTATGATAGATGATTGGATAAAGAAGTGGTGGTACACATATACAATGGAATATTACTCAGCCATAAGAAGAGATGAGATATTGCCATTTGTGACAATATGGATGGACCTCGAGATAATCATACTAAGTGAAAAAAGCCAAACAGAAAAAGTTGAAAATCACATGATATCACTTGTATGTGGTATGTAAACCTAAAAGCAACAAATGAACAGGAGAAACAAATGGATACTCATGGACATGGACTATAGACTAGAGGTTACCAGAGGGTAGTGAGTGGGGGAGGAGGGGGAGATAGACGAGATAAAGGCCTTCAAGTATCGGGGGATAGGGAGAGGGTGAAGTGGATAAAGGGGTCAAATATATGACAGCTGAAGGAAACTGGACTTTGGGTGGTAAACACACAATAGAATATACAGATGTCAAATTATAATGTACACCTGAAAATCATTTAATTGTATTAGCCAATGTTACCCCAATAAAGTTAATTTTTAAAAATCTAAAATAAATAAATGTTAACATAAGTAAAACAAAAGTATCTGCACATAATAAATGTTTGAAAATATTTACTATTCTTTTTATTATTTGAGGAAGAAGCACATCTTGGTCAGCTTGTGATGAGGGTGGTGAAAACAAAACAATACAAAAATGAATTACATCTTAGGAAGCATTAAAAATAGTATATCACAAAAGAAGTGACATACTAATGCTCTTTACTGGCCGTTAAAGTTCTGAGCATCAATAAGTTCTGAGCACTTCATTAAAAAGGATCATGGATACCTTTTACCATATCGACACCAGAGCAACCATAATGCTAAAGGGAACTGTTAGTGTTAGTGTTTATCTGAGGCAGACAATATTGGTGTATTGAAATATATATGTAAGCATAATTAAATTAGTTTTGTCAACTTCTGGAAGTTGAAGTAAGAACGATGGGTGACACTATAGAATGGCAGGTTTTGTCATTCTAAGTGAGGACTTTCCAAAGCTAAGAGCTGTCTATGATGAGCTTCCCAGGTAAACCACTGAAGGTATACAAGCATAGGCTGTACAGATATGTGGTATATAGGAAAGGAGATGAGCTCTAGTATCATAATAACCTGAATCCAAATCTCATATGTGCAACTGATTAGTTATGTGATCTTGAGCAAGTGACACAAAATCATCTATCAGCTTCAGTTTCCCTATCTGGAAAATGTACTTCACATCAAAGAGATTGAGAATAAAATGAAATTAAATGACTGTTTAGCAACATAGTATTTTAAATATATTAGGCCCACTTTAATATATAAGAGGTTACTCAAATACTAGAGTGGATGGTTGAGCCAAAACTAAAGTGCCTTCCAAGTCTAAAAATATATGATTCTATGATATTATTCATTTTACTTGAGGTATACCAAAAATTAGATCCGAGGACTGACATGTGAGCCAAGAACATGTGAGAAGAACCAAATATTAGTATCAGATATTAGGTACTTAGAAAATCTTAAAACAGATTACTCTATAAAAAAGGACAAAGATATTTTTCCTTTCTCCTGTATGTCCATACATCACTGTAATGTCAATATAATTTCTGATGAAGAAGCATGTCTTACATAGAAGACATAGCTCTAACTGTAAATCCTGAACAATGTAGACAGATACATAAAAATCCTTTAGACTTTAGGTGTTTTTTATTAGTTTCTGAAGGCTGGAATGTTTTAACATCATATACATTCTGAAAATCTATGAACAGTTCCTGTATTTCACATCAATACTTCTATTTTCTGGCCCCGTATGGGGCAATGATAGAGAGAAACAGCACTAGAAAATAGATATAGTTAGAAGATAAATAGTTAAGAGAAAATCTTAAGAGTAAAGAAAAATAAAATTGAAGGGTACAGCAAGGAATGCTTAGAGAAAACAGGGTGAAAATATTAGATAACAGATATTGTATGCTTATTAAATTATTAAGAATTTAAAATCTATTTCTCTATATTTAAGAAGTAATATATATTAGAAATCTCAAAATGTGTTTCATTTATATAACATAGTCACTACAACTTTCCAGTCTAAAAAAGAATGAAGAATGTTATAAATCATCTTTTTCATGATTTCTAAAATAGGATAATCTTAAATATAAGACCTCCTGTGATGAGGAAGATGTGATGATGATTTATGGCAGATACAAAATGCAAAGCCACTTTATTTTTAACTACACCTTTGGTGGTTCCTAGTTTGCTATTGAAGTTAAGTTCAGTTTATACTTAACTACAACAAATGCTTCAAGAGCAAAGTTTTCTGCCCCTATTTTAGCAAGTAGCCTACTTTCCTCCTGTTTCTTTCTTTTCCAGCCCTCCCTCTATGAACTCAAAGTCCTCATACTTTATTTCAACTCACCCTTATCAAAAACTGTTTTTCTGAAGAACTCAAAAAACTTTCTTGTACTTAAGAAATCATGAACTTACTTAATACTGTATATCCCAAGGGGAAATTTTCATTCTGACAGGAACAAGTCTTAAAGCCAAAGAAATTACATTTGAACATTAGCAAATTGTAAAAAGAGGTAGTTTCTAAGGCAGAGAGTTCTTTTTTGTTACAGATATTATATGAAAAATAGAATTAATATTAGATACTTTCTTTCAGCATGAAGCAACTGATAAACCACTGACAAAACAAAACAAAAAATCAAAAGCTAAAAAACCATTTATAATACAGGAGAGTTCAAGCCTTTTAAACATCCTCGAATGAATACTAGATTGATCTAGAAGGAAGAAATATAATTTTTTAATTTTTATTTTTCAATTAGAGTTGACAATCAATATTATTTTATAGTAGTTTCAGGTGTATAGCAGAGTGGTTAGACATTTATATAATTTACAAAGTGATTCCCCCAATTAGCCTAGTACCCACCTGGCACTACACACAGTTATTACAATATTATTGACTGTATTCCCTATGCTGTACTTCACACCCCTATAATTATTTTGTAACTACAATTTGTACTTCTTAATCTCTTCACTTTTTGCACCCAGTACCCTTCACCAGTTTGTTCTCTGTATCTATGAGTCTGTTTCCATTTTGTTTGTTAGTTTATTTTGTTCTTTAGATTCCATATATAAGTGAAATCATATGTCATTTGTCTTTTTCTATCCGACTTATTTCACTTAGCATAATAACCTCTAGGTCCATCCATGCCATTGCAAACGGTAAGATTTCATTTTTTATGATTAATATTCCATGGTATGTGTATACCATATCTTCTTTATCCAAATGTGAAATATAATTAATTAATTCTAATTGTTTCAGCCACATCTAAAATACTTCAAGCAATCTGTAATTCTAAAGAGTACTATCGAATTTTTTTTTTTTTTGAAACAAAGAATGAACAGAGGTACGCAAGGCAATAGATACAGGTTCAAAGTTTCTTTTGGCGGAGCTTACTGAGAAATATGTTATTTGTACAACAGTATAATTTTAAGAATATGAATTTCTCTATGCCAGTATTTGATATACAGAATTTCAAACTATGACAAGATTATTAAGGTCTGTACTACCGAATAATTAAAAACTCCAAAGTGCATCTGCCCAAAGAAAGCTGCAGACAAGCAAATTATATCTTGGAACTAAGAGTGTTCAAAATCAGAAATGTGAATAGAAGAACTAGTTTTTATTTTTGTTTGATGATATGCTGAAAAAATACTGCTCATATTTGCCCATTATAATTATACTTTTTAATTAATTTGTGATTTATTCTGTCTCACATTTTAGAATATTACCTTCTATGAGAAACATTTTTTCCTTGTTTCATACAATTTCATTTGTGTGACAAAAAAAGATAAATTATGTTATAAACATTCACAATATATGTCTATGCCTCTGTACTTTTATACAGAGTATTAAATGAAAGATAATTATTTAGTGTCTTAGTATCAAAAAGTATATAGTATATGGAAAATATTTTCTTTTATAAAACAAGATCTTAAAAGGCCACTTACCACATCTATAATATCAGACTCTACTTCATGGTTGAGATCAGACTACAAGAGAAAGGAATAAAGAAGTTAGTGTTTAATTGTTGGCATAAGTCTGTTATTTCTTTATTTAGAGCACAAAATAAGTATTAAATAGTAATAGTAATAGGGTGTTTCAAATAATCTATTAATTTCCAAGTTGTTGAAAGGAATCCTTCAGAATTGGAAGAAATGGCACAAATCTGAGAGTCTCTGCCAGGCATCTGAGAGGCATCTTTTAACAGATGCCTCATCCTTTTATATTTATTCTGGTTATGAAAACTCTGGACTTATTTTGTCATCTTATTTTGTCTTCTATGTGTCATGTTTCCTTTGGCACATTTCCTCTCTTACCTACATTCTATTAAAACACATTTTCTTCATTCTGTTTGTAATAAACTCTACTAGTAAAGACAATACACATTCTATTTATGTACCTTTAACCTAAAAGTTTTAACATACATAACAGACTTAATCCATTTAATCAATACCTATATCCTCCTGTGATTAATAGAATGACCATAAAACCTTATACTTCGATCTCCTCTCTTCCATATTTTGTGTCCTCATTGTCTAGTATTTTATATCCATCTTTTCATCAACTGACAAAATTAATTTCGTTTAACTACCAAAGGTTAAAAAAATAATTCATGAGGATTTAGAGTATAGCTTAGGGAATACAGTCTACATTGTTGTAATGGTTGTATGCAGTGCCAGCTGGGTGCTAGAATAATTAGGGGGATCACTTCATAAATTATATATAAAAGAGACATCAGAAGCATGACAGAGTGAGAGATGTCCCCTTGAAATAATAATAAGCTGAACATTGAAAACTCAATAAAAACAAAAAACAAAAAACAAAAAACACCCAACCTGCACACAAGCATGCCTGAACCAGTGATCTGAGCACAAAAGCTTCCAGACGTCAGAAACATGGGAGTCTAGGGGGTAGATAGGGAGGAAAAGAGAAACTGCCTTTTGCAGCTGGAGCTCCCTGCAGGAGGAGGAGGAGGAGAAAAGTTACAGCTGGTTCCCCAAATAGCCCTGCCTGAGGAATCTGTGAGCTCCACACAGCAGAGTCCAGATCATAGGCCAGAAAGCGGATCAGGAACTAACTGCAGAGGGGCAACACCTTGTTCTAAACAGCCCTGGTTGCAAAGTGGAGGGTGAGAAATGATTAGCAGTGAACCCCAACCAAAAACCCTGAGTGCACTGTTCCTTCACCCCATATCCTCCAAGACTAAACACCATAGAGCTCCAGGGGAATTTGAGCAAACACTACCAAAACTGTTGCTAACAATGACAGGGACTGAGACTGAGGGCAATGATCATAATGAATATTTATTTATAAGAAACAAAAGGCATTATTGTCTCAAAGCTGGGATCCAAGAGGCTTGGATGTCACCTACTGGAAATTAAAAGTAAAACACCTTCTTAGCAACAGGCTAAAGAGAATTCTATATAAAATCTTCTGAAAAAGTGCAGAATACATTCCCATTAAAGCCCAGGCAGAAATGGTCCATCAAACATCATGAACAACCAAGGTGACAAGGGAGCTCAGAAAGAAAGAGAAAAATCTACAGAAAGTAAGCTTAAAGGCATAGAAATATGTGACTTAAATGACAGAGAATTCAGAAACAAAAATCAATGAAATCCAAAATAACTTAGATCAATTCCAGCAGTAGAGAAAAACTAGATCAGCAGAAAAAGTTTTTTAGCAATGAGACTGAAACCCTTAAAAAGTACCAAATAGAACTTCTAGAGATGAAGAACACACTAAGAGAGATGAAAAATGAAATTGGAAGCTTAGGAAATAGAGTTGATCAAATAGAAGAAAGGGTCAGCAATATCAAAGACAGAAATCTAGAAATAATACAGAAGGAAGAAGAGAGAGAGCAAAGAATAAAAAGTAATGAAAGAGAAATACAAAAACTAGCTGATACCACCAGGAAAGGCAACATAAGAATAATGGTTATTCATGAAGGAGAAGAAAAGGAGACGGAATCAGAGAGCATATTCAGACATATAGTTGACAAGAATTCCCCAAATCTAAGGAATGAGCAGGAGCTTCGACTAAAGAAGCTAAAAGAACAGCCAATTATCTCAACCCAAAAGACCTTCTCCGAGGCACATTATATCAAAATTATCAAAATTTAATGACAAAGAAAGAATTTTCAAGGCAGTGAGAAACAAGATGGTAATCTATAAAGGAAAATCAATTAGATTATCTTCAAATTTCTCAGCACAAACTTTACAAGCAAGAAAGTTGTGGAACCAAATATTCAAACTACTAAATAAAAGGAATTACCAGCCAAGAATAAAGTATCCAGCAAAGCTCTCCTTTAGATATGAAGGTTAAATAAAGACATTTACAAATTAAGACCTCAACAAAATATGAGGAAATTCTCCACTATGAATCCTTACTACAGGAGATACAGAAAGGGGTCAGCCCACTTGAAACAAAATGACAAAAATATTCCGTAAGTATGAGTAAAGTAACTAGCAGGAAGACAGAAGGAGAGTAATACAACCCTTATTTAGAACAGGGTATTAAAAGATTAAACGATAAGAAGAGAATTGCAATCGGAAGATAGAAATGAAGGTTCAGCATACATCTGGGCAATTTGAGACAACAATAATAGAAAAGGAGATGAATCAAATATCCAAATTTGCAAAGGAGAATAGAGATATGGCACACGTCAAAGAAAATGGACTACTGTGTGTGTGTGTGTGTGTGTGTGTGTGTGTGTGTGTGTGTGTGTGTATAAAACTATCCTTTACATATTCTTAATGGTAACCACACACCAAAGACCCAGAACTGAATTACATAACATGCACAACAAGGACCAGAGAGAAAGTTCACAAAACCCAAAGAAATTAAAATAACAGACAAATGCAAGGACAAGGAAATAATGGAAACACCGAGTTATCAGAAAGCAAAAGAAAATGGCTACAGGAAAACCTCGTAATTCAATAATCACTGTAAATTTAAATGGACTGAAATTACCAAAAAAAAAAAAGGCACAGAATTGCAGATTGGATTAAAAAACAAAACCTAACCACATGCTACCTCCAGGAGACTCATCTCATTTCCAAAGACAAATATCGATTCAAAATGAAAGGGTAGAAAATGATATTTCAAGCAAATGGCATTCAGAGTAAAACGGGAATAGCGGTACTAATACCAGATGAAATAGTCTTCAAAATAAAAAAGGTTAAGAATGATACAGAAGGACACTTCATAATAATAAGGGGAATCATACATCAAGATTACACAACACTTATAAATATCTATGTTCCCAATCAGGGAACCCTGAGATACAAAAAACAATCACTAACAAAACTAATGGGAGAAACAGACCAAAACACAATCATAGTAGGGGACCTAAATACCCCACTGTTGGATATGAACAGTTCATCCAAACAGAAAATCTATAAGGAAATAACATCCTTAGATGACACAATCACCTGGACATAATTGACATTTACAGAGCCTTTCATCCCAAAACAGTTGCTTATACATTCTTCTCTAGTGCACATGGAACATTCTCAAGGACTTACTATATACTTGGACAAGCACCAGGCTCAACAAATATGAGAGATGAAATCATAACAATCATTTTCTCTGATCATAATGCTTTGAAGCTGGAGATCAACTGTAAATAGAAAGCAGGAAGAACCACAAATACATGGAGATTAAAGAACATGCTACTGAAGAATGACTGGATCAGAGAAGAAATAAAAACAGACATCAAGAGATACATAGAAACAAATGACATTGATAGTACAACATATCGAAACTTTTGAGACATGACATAAGTGGTAATAAGAGGAAAGTTCAGATCATTATAGGCCTTTCTCAAAAAACAAGAATGATATCAAAAAATGACCTAACACTTCATCTTTAAAAAACTAGAAAAAAGAAGAATAAATGAAGCCTAAAGTCAGCAATAGGAAAGAAATAATTAAAATTAGAGCAGAATTAAATAAAATTGACAAAAAATAAAAGAGAAAAAAAATAAAAGCATGAAGAGCTGGTTCTTTGAGAAGTTTAATAAAATTAGCAACCCCCTGGCTAAAACTCACTAATGAAAAAAGAGAAAGGACACAAATAAACAACATCAGGGATAAAAGAGGAGAAATTATGAGAGTGCAGAAATACAAAGAATTATACAAGAATACTATGAAAAAGTATATAACACCAAATTTAATAACGTAGAAGAAATGGACAAGTACTTAGGAAGATACAACCTTCCTTGACTGAATCAAGACCTGGAAAATCTAAATAGAACAAACAGCAGTATGGAAATTGAAACAATCATCAAAAACCTACTAAAAAGTAAATGTCCAGGACCAGATGGCTTCAACAGTGAATTCTACCAACCATTCAAAGATTTAATACCTATTGTCCTCGAACTCTTCCAAAAAAATTGTAGAGGAGGCAATACTTCCTAACTCATCTTATGAGGCTATTACTCTGATACCAAAACCTGGTAAAGATATCACAAAAAAAAAAAAAAAAGAAAGAAAGAAAACTACAGGCCATTATCTCTTATGAACACAGATGCAAAAAATCCTAAATAAGATACTAGTGAATCGAAAACAACAACATATTTCAAAGATTATATAGCATGATCAAGTGGGCTTCATTCCAGTGACACGGGGATGATTTAACATATGCAATTCAATTAATGTCATATACCACATAAAGAAAAATAAGAATCATATGATCATATCAGTAGGTGCAGAAAAAACCTTTGACAACCTACAACATCCATTTATAATCAAAACACCTAATGAAATAGGTATAGAAGTTAAGTACTTTAACACAATAAAGGCCATAGATGACAAACCCTCAGGCAACATTATACTTAATGGTGAAAAACTAAAAACCTTTCCTCTAAGATCAGGAAAAAGATGAGACTATCCACTATTCCACCGTTATGCAATTTAACATTGGAGGTCCTAGTGAGTGCAACCAGGGAAGAAAAAGAAATCAATGGCATCCAAATAGGAAATGAAGAGGTCAAACTGTCACTAGTTGCAAATGGCATGATTTTTTATACAGAATACCCTAAGGACTCCACACAAACACTACTAGACACAATAAGCGAATACAGTAAACTTTCAGGATACAAAATCAATGTTCAAAAATCCATAGTGTTCTTATATTCTAATAATGAAGTGTCAGAAAAAGAAATGAAAAATAAAAAACAATACCTTTTGCAATTACAACTAAAAAAAATTAAATACCTAGGAATAAATGTAACAAACCATGTGAAGGACTTATATAATGAAAACTATAAGACCCTATTAAAAGAAATTGAAGAAGACACAAAGAAATGGAAAGATATTCTGTGTCCTTAGATTGAAAGAATCAACATAGTTAAAATGACCATATTACCTAAAGCATTATACAGATGTAATGCAATCCTCATCAACATTTTTTCTTTAAAAAATCGGCATTTTTTAAAGAAATGGAACAAAAAAAAAATCAAATTTGTATGGAAGCACAAAAGATCCCGAATTGCCAAAGCCATCCTGAGAAAAAAGAACGAGGCTAGAGGTATCACTCTGCCCAACTTCAAATTATACTACAAAGTGACAATAATCAAAACGGCATGGTATTGGCAGAAAAACAGAACCACAGAACAGGACCAGTGGAATGGAATTGAGAGTCCTAAAGTAAACCCCTATTTATATGGGCAAATAGTTTTCAACAAGGGAGCCATAACTGTACAATGGATAAAGGAAAGACTCTTCAATAAATAGTACTGGGAGAACTGGAAAGCCACCTGCACAGCTAAAGAAATTGTCGACAAAGCAAGGAGAAAACTACCTGAATGGGAAAATATATTTGCAAGCTACGCCTCTACTAGGGCCTAATATCCAAAATATACAAAGAACACAAAGAACTCAATTAAAAAAAAAATCCAGTTAAAAAAATGGGCAGAAGACCTGAACAGACACTTCTACCATGAAGAATTGCAAATGGCCAACAAACATATGAAAGGATACTTAACATCACTAGCTATTCGGGAATTACAAATCAAAACCACAATGAGATACCATCTTACACATGTTAGAATGGCTGTTATCAACAGTGCAAGTAATAAGTGTTGAGGAGGATGTGGAGAAAAAGGAATCCTAATACACTGCTGGTGGGACTGCCAATTGGTATAGCCACTATGGAAAACAGTATGGTGGTTCCTCAAAAAACTTAGAATTGATCTACCATATGATCCAGCATTCCCTCAACTGGGTATTTTACCCCAAAGATTTGAAACACATATCTGAAAAGACATATGCACACCGATGTTCATAGCCGCATTATTCATGGTGGCCAGGACATGGAAGCAACCAAAGAGTCCTATAACAGATGACTGGATACAGAAGTGGTACACATGTACAATGGAATATTACTCAGGTATAAGAAGAGATGAAAGACTATCATTTGCAACAACATAGATGAATCTTGAGATAATTACGCTAAGTGAAATAAGCCATACAGAAAATTTGAAAACCATATGATATCACTTTTATGTGGGATATAAATATGAAAGCAACAAACATGACAAAGAAACAGATTAATGGACATGCGCAGTAGGCTAGTGGTTACTGGAAGGGAGAGGTGGCGGTAGATGGAGTAAAAAGGGTCAAATATGTGGTGACAGAATTCTAACTATGGGTAGTGAATATACAATGTAATATATATGACTTACTATTGAATTTTGCACTTGAAACTTATTGCATTTTGTTAAGCAATATCACTGCAATAAAAAAAATCATATAAATGTCTAACCATTGTATCACATACCTGAAACTAATATAAAATAATTTTAAAAATAGTACAAATATAGATAGATAGATAGATAGATAGATAGATAAATAAATAAATAAATAAATAAATAAATAAATAAATAAATAAATAAATAAATATTCCTGAGGACTTAAATGAAAATGTAAAGATAATGATGAGAGAAAATATAAACATTACCCAATGGAATTTCCAGAGGGAAAAAAAATGGCATGCTTAATAATTTTCCTGTCTACCATAGTTTCTTTTTAAGAAATTCATTTATTTATTTTATAATAAATAACATACAGGTACACTAATCATAAATACATAGTTTAATGATATCTTACGTACATATCAGCATAATCATAACACAAGTAAGAATATGAAAAGTTTCCAGCACCAATAAGGATCTCTAATGCTCCTTCCCAGTCTATATTCCAAATGATATTTTATTTTTCATTGCTCTGGGAGCTTGGAAGTCCAAGAAAAGGTGTCAGCTAGTTCCATTCCTGGAGAAGCCTCTCTTCCTGGTTTGAAGATGGTCGTTTTCTTATTGTACCCTCACATGGCAGACAGAGAACAGAGAAAGACACAGACAGACAGACAGACAGACAGACAGAGTGCAAGCACAAGCACAAGCGCATGTGCCAACCTCTGGTTTCTCCATCTCCTTACAAGGGCACAAATTCCATCATTGCACCTCTACCCTTATGACCTGATCTAAACCTAATTACATCTCCAAAATCTCATCTCCAAATACTAAAACTGGGGTTAGGGCTTTAACATATATATTTCGGAGGACACAAACATTCAATCCATAGCACTTTAATATAATAATCATAGTTATATTAAAGCCCTTTTCTGCTAGCCCCGATATCCAGATAATTTCTGGTATTTTGCTATTGATTATTATTTCTCTTGCTAATTAATCATTTTCTCCTATATTTGCATCTAGTATTTTTATCATATTCCAGATATTGTGGATGATGCATTGCAGAATCTCTAGACTATGTTACTTTCTACCATCTTACACTGTATACAAGAATAAACTAAAAATGGATTAAAAACTTAAACGTAAGACCTGAAACCATAAAACTCCTGGAAGAAAACATAGGCAGTAAACTCTCTGATATTGTACTTAGGAATATATATTTTTTTGGTGATATATCCCCTCATACTAGGAAAACAAAAGAAAAACAAATGGGACTATATCAAACTAAAAAGTTTTACCCCAGCAAAAGAAACCATGAACAAAGCAAAAAGACAACCTATTGAATGGGAGAAGATATCCCAATGACACTTCTGATAAAGGGTTAACATCCAAAATTTATAAAGAACTCATTCAATTCAGCAGCAAAAAAACATATTCAACTAAAAAAAATGAGCAGAGGATCTGAACAGACTCATCTCTCAAGAAGACATACACATAGCCAGCAGACATATGAAAAGATGCTCAACTTCAGTAGCTATTAGGGAAATGCAAATCAATCAAAACCACAATGAGATATAACCTCATACATGGTAGAATGACTATCAACAGAACAAGTAATAAGTTTTGGAGAGGTTGTAGGGAAAAATAAACCCTCATACACTGTAGGTGGGAATGTCAATTGGACAACCGCTATGGAAAACAGTATAGATGTTCCTCAAAAAATTAAGAATAGAATTACCATATAACCCAGCAACACTTCTTCTGGGTATCTACTCCACAAAATTCAAAACATTTATCCATAAAGATATATGCACTACAATGTTCATAGCAGCTTTTTTCATGGTGGCCAAGACATGGAAAAAAACAAAGTGCCCTTCGATAGACTGGATAAAGATGTGGTACATATATATAATGGAATAGTAGCATTAAAAAGATGAAATACTGCCATTGGCTACAACATGGATGGGTCTTGAGATAATCATGCTAAGTGAAATAAGTCAGACAGAAAAAGTGGAAAACCATATGATTTCACTTATATGTGGGATATAAAACTGAAAGCAACAAACAAACATGACAGAGACTCATGAATGTGGAAAGTAGATGAGTGGTTACCAGAAGGAAGGGGGAAAGGAGGGAGGTAGATAGGAGTAAAAGGGGTCAAATATTTGGTGATGGAAGGAAATCTAAGTTTGTGTGGTGAACGCACTATGCAATATACAATTCGACATACTGTTGAATTGTACACTTGAAACTTATTTGGTTTTATTAATCAGTGTCACTCCAATAATTTTTAATAAAAAATTATTAAAATAAAAGTATCTTGACCAATTATTACCATTTTAAACTGATTATACTACTTAAAATTTTGTCTCAACCAACATTAAATTAGGTTAAAAAAAGATATTAACACATTGGTTCTCACTTTAGTCACTATAAGTATCATCTGCAGCGTTTCTGGGCCAGATAAGTTGAATTTCTAACAAGTTTCCAGGTGATGCTGATGAGAACCACTGCCTTAGGGTATCATTGGTGAAATTTCACATTTGAGACTATAATCATAAAACAGGCATATCATTTATGGTAAAATTATATGTGCTCTGAATAATGTTTTCACACATTGTTAATGAGAAGAGTTTTTTTCACTGAATTTATTGCATTCATATGTTTGCTTAAGTTACTCTCTTAACTATATTTATATTTAATAAAATATTCAATTTACTGAAATTATTATTCAAAAATGTGATTCTCTCCCAAAACATTATTCTAAATAATTTTTGCTAAATCGGTCACATCAAGCACTAATGTTCATTTGGGTTGCTTTTGGGTGATGACTTAAAATATAAAAAACGAACAAAAAAATCGGATTCATGAAAGAAAGATCAGTATTTCTTCTACATGTTGCATGTTTGCCATAATCAAACGAGCAATTTGTTTTTTCTCCTGGAAAGCAGTTTCTTCTATGTTTTAAGTGACATTTACTAAAGTTCTTGTAATTACTGTTAAAACGTTTTCATTTCATATGTTTAGAGACAAAGCTATTTTTTCAACTTTATATTTTGATACACCACATTTCTGAAATTTAGGATTATAGAATTCTATAGGTATTATGCAAATCATATATATTAAATGAATTTCTATAGTAAATTTCTCCTGAAGCTGAATTGTCTAGCATGTAGATTTGAGTTAGAAATCCCCCTGCAGCATGTCTGTGTATTAATTTTTATGCTACTAGTTGATGCATGACATTACAATACAAAAGACATTACATCGAGCAACACAGAAATTAAAATTTTAAAAATTATAAATGGGATGTAATAAATGAAGAGGGGTGAAGTAGGTAGTGATGGCAATATTACGATGACAACTGCTTCACTAATAGCTGCAACTGTCTTCCAGATATCAGCACTGACTGCATTGAAACATACAGCTTACTAAATAGGAACAAAGATGAGAAATTTCTGACATCGATAAATGCAAATATAAATTATTTCCCCCAGGCGCAGAATAGGTTGTAAAGGGAAACTAGCATAAGCAGGATCTACAGTTCATTCATTTTGTACATTTAAGGAGAAGTATGCCAGGAAACTAATCTAGTAGATGTTGGGCCTGATACGATATTCTGAAATTTTATCCAGGTTTAAGCCTGACTTCCAAGACTTTAGAATTGAAAAGGTAAAAGAGTAAAGACAAGCATATGAGTACTAAAACCAAAATGTAAATGGTACAAAATACTCCTACCCCAATATCAGATGGAGCCTTCCAAAAGGCTAGCACATTGTTTTATGTCAATGCAAATTTCAGCCTTTAATGAAGATAAATTAATTAAAGTATCTAATTAGGTTTCTCTTTTGTAAAGCTGTAATTTTGGAGGAAATTCAAGTCTTATATGAGAAGTGAAAAAGAATCCTTGAAGCAAAAATATGTATATTCAGAAAAGCAAGAAACAATCTGGCACAAAGGAGACAATTATATTATAAAATCTTTGTTATGATAAAAACTCTCCTTTCTGGAACATTTCTGCTGCCATGGTAATTTGCAAAATTAACTGTGTGCAATTAAAAGAGTTCATCATAAGATATATAAATATCAAATTGTTATGCTGTATACCTGAAAGTAATATAATATTGTATTCCAACTATACTTTAATTAAAAATAATTTTAAAAAATAAAAGATACCTCTTCAGAACACATTTTGAAATTTTTGCAGGTGTTTCTCTTGTCTAAAAATGCAGAACTACTTCCACCTATAAAGCAGGTGTTATATCACTAGTCACTTTTCCATTGCACATCATTAAGAGGGTTCAAACAAATATGCTCTTCTACAATACAAATTCCATCGCAAATATTAAAATAACTCTTTAGCCTGTGCAGTTATTTGGACTTCAAAGAATGTCATATAAACTATATCTGTATAATAATATGAAGTAGAAAGGGAATTATGACTCCTAAAATTAAAATATATCTGGATTGAAGACTGATTTGGGTCATCTGAGCTGCTTTTCAGCATTATGACAACTAGCAGTAATAAAGGCTTGTTTGGAAGCCACAAACCACAGAGCACTTCATAAATGTGCTACTTAGACTAGCAGGTTTATGATGTGTTGGGTACACAATTTTGCCTAGTATTTTACAAAGTGTAGTCAATGCATCACATTAACTTAGAAGATATTTAAAAGTAGAATTATAGGCCTCATGTACGATTCTGGTTCCCATCCCTGGCTGCACATTATAATTATGTGGGGAGATTTTAGAAAATAACAATAGCCAGGCTTCATCTCATGCCAATTAAATCTTAAATATCTTGTGCTGGGGATGGGCATCTGTATTTTTTAAAATCTCCACAGGTAATTGCAATATGCAGTTAGGGTTGAAAAACAATGACAATGAATCAGACTCTCTGGGGAAAGACCTAGGAAGTAGGCTGTATGAGCTCCCTAGGAGATTCTTTCACACTTTTTGGTTTGAGGACTGTTGCTGTAGAAGGTCCTGAGTTTTTCTGTGAAGAAAGCCTTATTTCTCACAGATGACCAATTGATCCATATATTATCCTACTTTTCATCTTCCTTGTTCAGCAGTGATGCTGAGTAAGACTATGATCTTTTAGTTGAAGATCCATCTTTCTGGAAATCACATGAAAGACCATATTTAATCAAGTGATCTTGGTTGTGTTCCTTCAAGGTCAAGACTGATTGACCAAGAACTGTGACTTTGATCAACTTTATTCACTTCCGACACTCTCATTTCAGATGCTCAGAATTTCCTCTTATAGGCTCTATATGGATTGTGCTTATTTGTACAGCCTAAAACTTAGTTCTGCTGATATTTTTGAAAAGATTATCATTAAACCTCATTGACCCAGCTCTCTCTTTTTCTTTGACACATTAATTTATTGCTACTTTTTTCCCACCTGGTGGATTCCAGAATTGTTTACCACTTAATTTCTGTTTCCCCTGTGTGCTAAATTTTGTATAGCGAAATTTTATTCTAACCTCTGCATGGATTACAGTAATAGACAGATTGATATTCAGAAGAAACTTGTCTCAGGTAATATTCTTGACTGAATTAAAATTTTAAAACCTGGGTAAGGTGAGAATACTTTCCAGACAGTGCAGAGTCTATATCAGGAGAAGGTCCCAACAAGTTAAAAATGGGGTGGAAGTGAACAAAAAATGAATGGTTACAAAAAGGTGAATAGCATAGTAAGAGTAGATTTTTCTTATTTTCCTTTTCTGGTAATTAAGGCTTGAGTGAGATAAAGCCTTTGTAATTTATCCTTTTCCCATCTTTAAAAAATTAATCTTTGGAGATAAAAACAGCAGGCAAAAATACCTAAGTCTTGGTATTCCGTTATTATATCTGAAATGGAGAATGAAAGCCAAATCAGAATATTCTTTTATATATGATAAACAAAGTTGGAGTTAAAAGCTAAGTAACTTTATGAATTGGAAAGGATGGAGAGATTAAATCAATTTCTAGACATTCATAGCTATTTTTCATTCTCAAGTAAACCAATTCAAACAGATTAAATGAAGACTATACAAAGCTAGTTATTAAATTTCTAAAAGGGACGCAAAAGATAATAGAAAACGAGTTAACCATAGGTCCAAATAATATCTATTAAATATTTATATTTATATAAATATATATTCACTGATTTAGTAGTATTCTTTTATTGAGTAAACAGATAACAAGGTAAAAGATGTTGAAATACTATCTAAAGGCAATGATGACTGAAAATTCAGACTAGTGCAATAGTTCTTAATCAGGGGCAATTTTGTTCCACAGTGGAAATATGGCAATGTTTGGAAACATTTTAAGCATTCTACAATACACAAGACAGTTCCTCCAACATAAAAGAAATATCTGGCCAAAAATGTCAAAAGTACTGAGGTTGAAAAACTTTGCCCTAAAGCACAACCACCTGGTTCAGAATCTTGGTGCCACTACTTAATAACTGTGTGACCTCAGGCAAATTACTTAATTCCTCATGCCTTGGTTTCCTAATTTGTAAAATATGGACAATATACTTATTTCATAGAGCTGTCAAAGAGATTAAATAAATTAACATACACACAGTGTTTGGCATGTAGTAAGTGCAATATAAAATGTTTATGTGTGAGCCAGTTGATTAGAGAGCTATGCCATGACCACCACTGGTTGCCTAGCCAGTGTGTGGAAAGAATTTAAAGGAGACCCTAAGTTACTCTCATAATTTATTTGTATCTCTACATTGTCAATATCTTTGGAGTGGGATTAGGTGAAGTAAGAACCTAGCATGCAATTACAGAAGTGTCCTTGTGAGTAGTGTGTGTGTAATCTTATTAAGAATGCTAATATGCCAATGAGTATACCATTGTGAAATGCAGTTGAAAGTTATCATTGTTAGCTGTGAATCATATAACTATTTATGAGCACTGGTCTGAGAATTAGGTGCCATATACTTCTTTGATGATTATAATAGAGTAGTAATCTTGGGAAAGTAACTCCCCTTCTTTGGGTCTCTGTTTTCCCAGATGTAAACTGAGGCAGATAAACTAGATAATTTTATTAGGGACATTTTAAGGTATGACTTCATAGGACTGAATATACAAAGTGTGTACTCAATACTCTCAAGTCCCTATTTCTATACCTCCTCTCCAAAAAATTGATATTCTCACGCTAGAATTTTCCCTAGCCCTATTTTAGGATAAAATCTGTTTTATCTTAGCATTCTTAGTGGTTAGCATATAGTAAGTGTTGATGAGTCTTTAAGTTTCTTTTGTAAGTACAGGTTTTGGATATGTGAGGTTGTGGCTACTGAGAATGATACATATACTGTAAGCAATATCTTAAGTACTATTTCTGATAATTACTGGAGGAAGAGGTGGAGCAATGGTGGGCAATGCTTATTTGGCAACAATTGCTTAGTTATATTTTAGTTGTTCATTTCTCACTGAGTTTTCCATTTATCACTTTAGGCCAGAGTATGAATGATACTTCATTTTACTTTTTTTCAGGTTTCTTAACTTTCAATTGACTTATAGACTATGGGATTCCCATTTTTGGTCATGGTACCCACTTCCATCAGAAATTCCAGGTAAAGCGTATAGTACAATAAACCACAAAGACGATAATTTTTAGTAATGTCCAGCATTCTAGACAAAATGGAATTTTACCTAAACAGTATTTGCTTAGGGGGGAAATGGGTACTACAGCTTGAAATGTCCCTTAGACCCAATTTATGGAAGATCCTAAATGCTATAATCAGAACTTTTCATTTGAAGACACTTGGAAGCCAATGATATAATTAAAATTGTGCTTTAAGAAAATTAATGTGACAGAGTGTGATGGTTAAATTGGAGCAGAGTAAGATAGAAATCAAGGATGGCAGATTATATGAAATAGTATTTCGGTGGCCTAAGACTGAAAAGGCAAACAAACAAACAAAGGCATGAGCTATTGTGATAATTTCTTCACCCTGGCAAACGAGAGAGCTGTACTTCCATGCTTGCTTGCTTCATTTAAAATTAAGGAAACTATGTAACATGCTTTGGCTAATAAAATTTGAACAGAAGCAGTGAATATCCCCTCAGGTTGGAAGCTTTAGTGTGCAACTCAACATATTCCCTTTTCTTGCCTTCATGACTGCATGTGTTGAGGAGTTTTGTTAAGATGGATTTCTATGTAACTACAATGAACAGAACCCCTCTGCCAACCAGTGTTTTACATGTATATCAAGAGCAAGAAAAAAACCTTTGTTGCTTTAAGCTAGGCATTAGCAAAATAAATCTTGTGAGCCAAATCTGGCCCAATGCCTATTTTTGTACATTCTATGATCTAATATTTTTTTATATTTTTAAATGTTCGAAAACAATAAAATTAATATTTCATGGCAAATGAAAATTATATGAAATTCAAATTTCAATGTCTATAAATAATGTCTTATTGGAACAGAGCCATGTTCATTTGTTCACAGATCTCTTATGGATGTTTCCACACTATAACTGCACAGTTTCATATTTGTAATAGAGACCTTACATAGCATTCTCATTGTTTTCCACTATTGCTTGGCACACTATGAATCACAGTGACGTGGTTATAAATTGACAGTGTTTCAAGTGTAATATATATTATTTTATCATGGCATTTCATTTCATTTTATTTTTTATCAGTAGTGTATATCCATCATGTTAAAAAGAAGAAATGAAGAAAAAATTACCTTTCAAACTTATGCTTTTAAGGCACAGTGGAGTTATGGCTTATTCTGTTATCAAATTATATGATAAAGCATCGAGTATATTAGCAATGACACTACAACTGTGCTACAAGAATACGATATATTTTGACATTACTAGACTTAGCACTTATTACAATATTTCCAACTCGCAGGAAAACAATGGTCAAAAAAATCAGAAAACTTAAAGCAGAATATTTTATAACAGAATTGCTTCAAACACATAAAAAATAAAATGATTGAGCACATCAATAGTCACTTAAATAAGAAGGGAAATGATTTAAAGTACCTTTCCTTGGCTCTTAATGATACTGCTCAGTTGTTGCTGTTTATTTAAGGAGTCAAAGCAGAGTTTGAAGTGAATGAATAATTAGTCTCTATGAATAGTCTGCATGGAACAACTACAGGCAAGAATATTTCCAAACAAGAAAACACTAATGCAATACAACTTGAAGTGGAATATAATAAGATGTGTTAGGACTGATGGTGGTGAAAATATGTGTGGGGCAGGGAAAAGGCTAGTTAAATAAATTTACAATGCTTGTAAAAATGTAAAGTATTCAAAGTCTATGGTCATTTATTGCATTATTTATTAGAAGGCACTTTACAAACAATATTTGAAAATATCATGCATTATTGAACCAATAGTGTAAATAGTAAATTTCATTCACTCTTACGGAGTTAACCATCATCAGCTTTGTGAAATTTTTGTTAGAAAACAAGCTGAATATCTAGACTTGCCCTATTACACAGAAATTTGATGAGTTAGTGGTGGTGTTGTATTGCAATTTTTTAAAATCTGGGCCAAGATTGAAGTTTTATTCTTGAATGAGAACTGCACCCAACCACTATTATCAGACACTAAATGACTTTGAAGAATAATTTTTGTTGTAGACTTCATTATATTTCTTAATAAAGTCAACCTAAAATAACAAGATGAAAGAAAACTTATTGAGAAATATACAGTATGTTAAAGTCAATTTAATGACAATTAATATAGTTTGAATCACAAGAAATGTCAAGCTGCTTCATACACTTCCTGCATTATCCATATTTTTAAAAAAAGGTGAAATGTCCATTCTCATGCAAATTTGCAGCAGATATATTTTCTAGATTTGAACTCCAATCCAGCAACATTTTTGAATTTTGATGTAAATGCAATGGAAATTTCAGCATTTCAAAATCTACTTAACCATGCAATTAATGAGCTTCCATCTAACCTTTAATTGGAAGCAATAAGTATGCAATGTAATTTTATGCTAAAACAAACATCAAGAGACAAATCTAATGAAATTCTATAAATACTTTTCTAATATTTGATATACTCAATTAAAATCATATGTCTTTCAATTAATATCAATATTTAGTAATATCTATCTGCGTGAAAACACATTTCCTAGATGAAATTTGTAAAATCTCATTACATATCGCCATTAACAGATGAACATTTACAATATATTTTGATGGTAGATCTTTTTTCTCAGGATTGCTTTGGTTATTAGGAGTCTTTTGTGATTCCATACAAATCTGATGATGTTTTTGTTCTAGTTCTTTAAAAAATGCCATTGGGATTTTAATGGGGCTTGCATTAAATCTGCATATTGCTTTGAGTAATATGGCTATTTTAACTATGTTGATTCTTCCAATCCATGAACACAAAATATTTTTCTGTTTCTTTGTGTATTCTTCAGTTTCTTTTAACAATGTCTTGTAGTTTTCAGTATTATAGGTCTTTCACATGATCTTTAAGTTTATTCCTAGAAATTTTATTCTTTTTGTTGCACTTGCAAAAGGATTTCTTTTACATTTCTTTTTCTGAAATTTCATCATTAGTGTGTAGGAATGCTATGGATTTTTATACATTGATGTTTGTTTTGTTTCTAATAGTTTTTTCTTAGTGGATTCATTAGAGTTTTCTATATAGAGAATTTACATAAAGCATGCTTAATAATATGCTTTCTTGGAAAGCTCTGTGTAGTCATAACAGTACTTGAGGGCAGCAATCATGTGAAAAAGTTTGCAGTCATGTGGAGAATTTCAAAAGGAAGAAACTGACAAACCACCTATCTGGTGGGAGGAAAGAGCACCGATTGTGAATTTTAGTTTAAAAATCTGGTTTCTACTACTCACTCTGCAACTTAAAAGCTTGCACACCTTAAATAACTTTGCCTTACTGAAAACAATTTATTCATTTGAGAAATAACTAATCTCAGTCACTTTTAGCCAACAGCATGTACTTCTACTTCATAATCTTCCCTCAACTCTTCAATGTTGATAATGATAATTTAGTTCCCAAATAAGCAAACTGAGAGGCATAATAGTTAAGAAGTGATTCAAAATTAATTATTCAAGTAAAATTAGAAATGAGATAAGCTCTAGACTCTGACTTTCTTCTTCCCTCTTCCCACTCAAGTATTAAATCCTATAAACACATAAAGTTTAACCAAGCTAAATCATATTTCCCATTATTACTGAATCTCTTATCCATTTCAACTTTGACATATAACACTATAGACCAGCAAAAAATTAGATTGGTAAGGCTCAATTGCCAACAGGACTAGGGTATGCTACTGTTGTTACTACTGATGGAAGCAAAGTCTTTATAGTCCACTAGCTTTACAATAGTAAAAAAATAAATAAATAAAAAATAAATATGAGGGCCAATTCAAGCCTTTCAGATGTTATTGACAAATATTTTAGATGTTCCTCTCAAAATGAGGATCAACTGTCAATTTCTGAACTTATCAGGTATCTCTACAATTCTCCGTTTTCTGACTTATCAGGTACATTTTTATTTCTGATGCTTACTTATACGGGTGTACTTTATATAGAGAAAAATCAATACAAAGACAAGTAAAACTGAGATTCTACTATGAGTTCAACTAGAACTGGTTTCAGTCATTTGATCTCTCTTTCCAATAATTTTTGTCCAAGAATGAAGATAAAGTACTTCATGTTCCTATGGGCCCTGATCCAGAGAATCTCTCCTTGGCTTAGTTTGGTACACTGTTCAAAGAACAAAGACAAGATAAATCCAGGTTTGGAAGATGAAAAAAAGCATCCTTACTTAAACTAAACACAAATTTACCATGATATGAGTGGAGAGCAAAATTATGGCAGAAAAAAGTAGCTATATCTTAGGTCATTTTAATTCTGAGTCCCTCTCTGGTAGCCAATCACACTAACGAACCTTGGGAATATTGTATTTTATTTCAACGTGGGGTTCAATTCTACTCTCCCTCCCCTTTTCTGACCAAAGGTTGATTCAATGGGATCATGCCAGTCTGTGTGTATGTGTGAGGGATAGTGACACTAACAGATAGGATCATGCTGTTAGTGTCACTATCCCTGTCTGTTAAATGGAATTGCTAAAGTCAAGGATTTCTGGGTAATCAAGGTTCTAGAGAAGGGTTAAGGGATCATCTCAGGGACCATATCTGTTATCAAGAAAGACAGTTCCAATTCAGACTTTACATGAAAAAGGTTTTACTATGGATTGTAAATACTAAGTGAAGTCATAAGTTACAGAACAATACTGTCTTTGCCTGAAGCCACTATATGGCAGCAGTAAAAACATGACTCTCAGAGCTCATACTTCAGGGAGCATAACTGAAAAACAGCCTTGACTGCTACACTCTGAAATCCATCATCCTGTTAAAAGTTGAGGTTATTCTTCCCATGGGCTTCTCCAAGCATGACAGGGATAATAATGCATTTCCATTCCTAGAAGATACAGAACATCTTTGACAGATATCTGGCTTGTAGACTCCCCATTGGCCTTGACAAAACCTTTGAGGACTGTACTTCAGTCTAAAATCTTCCAACCTACCTTTCTACCTTCCTTCCTCTTTCTACCTCCTCTTTCCCTTTTATAAGAGTCAGACCTGCATCATGATCTGATGGCTCTCCAGCCTCCTCAGTCTCTCTTCCTATTTTCTCTCATACAACTTTCCCCAATAAATTTATTGCATGTCTAATGCCTTCTCGTCTTCTGTTACTCATAGGATTCAGGAGAAAGTGCAATCTATTTTTATCTCTTGCCTTCTTTTCCTATTTCACAATTATCTATAGTAGACTATATATCGAAGATATGACATCTTCTTATATTGTACTCTGAGCACTATACAAACATCCCATTAATGTTTAAGCACATGCTTACATTTCTGTTCTTCCTATACTTACTAGCAAGAACAATTTTATAAAATCACTCTGGTTCAGCTGAAAGCATTCTTGTTTTCATTTCAAATGTTTTCAGCATTTTGATGGATTTGAAAAAAATATACACCTATAAACTGATTGTGCCAAGGGGTATTTATTGTGTCCACTGACACCCTCAATACATAGCATAGAACAGGTGGTACACTTAAATTAATACATAAATACAAACATCCTGAGTTATTAGCATAACTACTATTCAACATGTAGTCTTATAGAAATCTCATATTTAATTGCAAGTCCTTCCCCTCTCTCCCCCAAAATGCCTATATTATCAGCCAGTTCCCTTGAATTCATTTCCCATGCTTCAAAATTCTTGAAATCAGGAATTGTAATGAATCTTCATTCATAACACCTAAAATTGGCACACAGGTATATGGTGCATTAAAGAAGCACATTTATGCATGCATTTATTTATTTAAAGCAGATAAGAATGCTCCATAATTAATAAAGATTAGAAAAGAAACTAATAAAATAGAGAAGAGAAGAAAACAATACAGAAAATCAACATACAAAAAGTTGAGTGTTTAAAAAGATCATCAAAATTTAAAAACCTTTAGCTAAATTAACAAGAAAAAATAGTGAAGACTCAAATTGCTAAATAAAAAATAAAAAAAAGGTATCACTACCGAAATATACAAATATTATAAAGGGATATTAATACCTGTATGCCAACAAATTAGATAAATAAAATAAAATGGACAAATTTGAGAAAGACACAAGCTATAAAAATGGGCTCAAGAACAAATAAAAATATAAACACACCTACAAGTAAAGATATTGAATTAGTAATTTTAAATCTTTCCTAAAAGAAAAATCCTAGACCAGATGGTTCACTGGTCAGTTATACCAAATGTATAAAGAAGAATTAATACCAATCTTTCACAAATTGCCCAAAAACATAAGAAAGGGGAATACATCTCCAATCATTTTATGAGGCTAGAATTATTCTGATAGCAAAACCAGAGAAAGATATAACAAGAAAACTACATACCAGTATCTCTCATGAATAAAGACATAAATTTTTTCAATGAAATACAAGCAAACCAAATTCTCCACATTTAAACAGATTATAAACCATGAATTAGTGGGATTTAATACAGAAATACAGAGTTGGTTTTACATCTGAAAATGAATCAATGCAATACAAAATATTATTAGAACAAAGGACAGATACCGTAAAATCATTACATTAAATACAGAGAAAGCAGTTGACAAAATTCAACACCCTTTTATGATAAGCAACACTCAGAAAGCTAAGTGTAGAATGGAACTTTCTTAAGCTGATCAATGGAATTTATCAAAAAACACAGCTAACATAAGAATTAGGGCTTTCTGCCTAAGATCTGGAAAAAGACGAGGCTGCTCACTCCCAATACCTCTATTCAATATTTTGCTGGAAGTTCTGGCAAGAGCAATTAGGCAAAAAAGGTAAATACAGGATATTGAGATTGGAAAGGAAGAAGCAAAACTATATTTGCAGAAGACATGATTTTGAATGTCGAAAATTCTAAGGAATCCACTGAAAACTATTAGAACTAATAAATGACTTCATCAAGGTTGCAGGGTAAAACATCAATATATAAATATACAAAATTGTATTTCTATACACCAGTATTGAACAATCTGAAGATGAAAACAAGAAAAAATTCAATTTAACGTAACATCAAAAAGAATAAAATATTTAGGAATAAATTTTTCCATCTTTATTGAAATATAATAGAAAATAAGTTGCTTGTATTTACATGTACAAGTCAATGAGTTTTTTTTTTCAATAATACTTGGCATACAATAATATATCAGTTTCAGTTGTATAGCGTATTGATCAGAGATCTACATAACTCGCAAAGTGATCACCCCACTAAATCTAGTACCCCTCATCTCCCTTACGTATTTATTACATTATTAACCATCTTTCCATGCTACACTCTACAACTCTATATGTATTCTGCAACTATCTGTTTGTAGCTCTTAATCCCTTTGCCCTTTTTTTTGTCCCCTAACCCTTCTCCCATCTAGTATCCCTCCAAATATTCTCTGTATCTATGAGTTTATTACTGCTTTTGTTTGTTGTTGTTGTTGATTTTGTTCTTTAGATTCCACATGTACGTAAAATCATGTCACATTTGTCTTTCTTTATCTGATCCATTTTATTCAGTACAATACCCTCTAGGTCCATCAAGACAATATCATTTTCCATCCCCTTCCTTTTCATCTGTGTGTGTCTTTTAATCTGAAGTGAGTCCCTTGGAGGCAGCATATGTAGGGGTCTTGTTTTCTTATCCATTCAGCCACTCTATCTTTTGGTTGGAGCACTTAATTATTTGCCATTTGAGGTACTTGTTGATAGGAATGTAGTTATTACCATTCTTTATTACTATTTTTGATACATGTTTTTTCTTCTTAAAGAAGTCTCTCCAAAATTTCCTGTAACACTGGCTTGGAGATGATAAATTCCTTTAGCTTATTTTTGTGTGGGAAGCTCTTTCTCTGTCCTCTAACCCTAAACGATAGCTTTGTTGGATAAAGTATTGTTGGTTGTAGATCCTGGGTTTTCATCACATCGAATATTTTATGCCAAACCCTTCTGGCCGGCATAGTTTCTTTTGAGAAATCAGCTGCCATTTTTGTCTTATGGGGGTACTCCATTGTAGGTAACTAACTGTTTTTCTCTTGCTGTTTTTAAGATTCTCTCTTTGCTTTTAACTTTTGGCATTTTAATGATAATGTGTCTTGGTGTGGGCCTCTTTGGGCTCCTGGTTTTGGGGACTCTCTGAGCTTCCTGGGGTTGTATGTCTATTTCCTTCACCAGGTTAGGGAAGTTTTCCATCATTATTTCTTCAAATAGCTCTTCAACATCTTGTTTTTGTTACAGTACCCCTATGACATGGATGTTTTTACATTTAACAGCATCCCATAGGCTCCTTAAATTATTATTATAGTCTTGGCTTTTTTTTTTTTTCTTGCCATTCTGATTGAGCATCCTTGGCTTTCCCATCCTCAATATAGGTCATTTGATCCTCTTCTTTATTCACTTTGTTTATTCCATTTAATATACTTCTCATCGCAGATAATATGTTTTTCATTTCTGATGGTTCCCATTTATAATTTCCATTTCCATTTTTATGTTTTTTTATCTCTTTCTTAAAGCTCTCACTGAATTCATCTATACTTCCCATAAGTTCATTGAGCATCTTTAATAACCAGTGTTTTGAACTCTGCATCTGTTAGATTACTTGTCTCCATTATATTTGAATCTCTGTTCTGTTCTCTCATATGGTTTCTGCTTATTTGTCTTTCCATTTTGGCTGCCTTTTTGAGTCTGTTCCTATGTACTAAGCAAAGCTCTTAAGTTCCCTGGTCTTATTAGTGTAGCTTTGTGTGGTAAGCATCCAATGGCACAGCCCTGAAGGAGTTTGGCTGCAGGCCAAATTTAGCCCCAGCCTGTGCCCTTCCAGGGCCACCTGTTAAGATTCAGCAAGCAATCCACAGATACTCTGCTTATAGTTGCCTCAAAAGGCCACACCAGATACTGAGGCCAGCTGCCACCATTGTGAGTCTAGGTGCTACTCAGCAAGGGGCACCTGACTAAGCGAGGACACAACTGGATGTGGCTTGGGTGGAGCCGCTAGTTGGGGGAAGCGGAGTTTCAGGGAATCCTCTGGGCAGAGTGACCTCTGTTATCCAGTTCATGACGTCTCAGCTATGGCGGCCCCAAGTCCGCACACTGGGAGGGAAGGAGGGTTCAGGGAGGAACAATGGTTACTGCCAGCACTTCTGTACAGAGCAAGTCTCACTTGGGCCCTTGCTCTGACAACTCGGTGTCCTCTTATAAATCCCTGGTGCCCCCTGCGCAGCTGAAACGGCACTGCTGCTCACAGTGAGCAGTTCTGTCACCGTGAAAGTCTGCTTGCGGATAGATGATTTAAAAGGTGTCGGCAGCTGCGGGCTGCCACTGCTATGGCCTCTCTCCCACTTAGCTACAGGGGACCGGGCAGCCTCGTATGCTTGCCCCGTCCTACTTCTTCCCATTGTAGTGTGATTTCTTAATTCTCTCCCTACTTGCAGGACTTGCTCATATAGATCCCAGGAGATTTTCCTTGCTGTTTGCTCCTTGTTTCTGTCACAACTTTGATTTCATCACCAGAGGGATGGATAGAGCCTCTATCATCTATGCCATTTTCCTCCTTCCTCAGGGATAAATTTAAAAAAGAACTGCCAAATTTGTATACCCAAAACTACAATTTTTTTAAAAAAAGAAATTAGGTGAGATCTAAAGAAATGGAAACATATTTCCTGTCTATGCATTGAAAAGCTTATTATTGTTAAGATGATGACACTGCTCAAATTGACCTACACATTCAATATTTTCTCTTTCAAAATCCTAGCTACCTGTTTTGCATAAATTGGTGACATAATCAAAAAAGTCATATAAAATGTAGAGAATATAGAATAGTGAGAATAATCTTTAAGAATAGCAAAGTTAATAAACTAACACTTAACCAATTTCAAAATTTACTACAAAGCTATAGTAGTCAACATAGTATGGTATTAGCATACAGGTATGTATATGGATCAGCGGACCATAATTTTGAATTCAGAAGTACACCTTACATTAAGAGTCAATTGATTTTCAAGAAAAGGACAAGACAATTCAGTGCAGATATAATAGTCTGTACTGAATTTCAACAAATGGTGCTAGTACAACTGGATATATGCATACAAGTAAATGAAGTTGACCCTTTCTCACACCATGCAAATAATTAACACAAAATTGATCATAAATTTAATATGAGCTATAACTATAAAACTGTTAATCTAAAATATCAGCATAAATCTTTATGACCTTGGGTTAGAAAACAGTTTCTAAGGCATGAAAAACCACAAACAGAAAACCAAAAATGGCAAAAGAAAAAATGACGGACTCGTCAAAATTAAAATTCTCTGTGCTTCATAGAATATCATTAAGAATGAAAATAAAATCCATGGAATGACAGAAAAGTTTTACAAATCATATATCTGATAAGAGGCTTATATACAAAATACATAAAGAATCCTCAGAACTCAGTAATGAAAAGACAAGGCAATTACAAAATGGGCAAAAGATATGATGAGACATTTATCTAAAAGTGATATAAAAATGGCAATTATAATTAGCCAACAAGGAAATGCAAATTAAAAACAATGATATAGCCCTTCATACCCATAATGAGGGCTATATCAAAACATCATACAACCAAGATTACTCTACCCAGCAAAGCTACCATTTAGAATTGAAGGACAGATCGAGCTTCCCAGACAAAAAAAAAAAAAAAAAGCTAAAGGAGTTCATCATCACAAGACAGTATTAAAGAAAATGTTGGATGGACTTCTTTAAGAAGAAATTTATCAAAAGTATGAATAATAAAATGGCAATAACTATATATGTATCAACAAGTACTCAAATGAAAAAGAATTAAATGCTCCAATCAAAAAGATAAAGAAGTTATGATTCATATATACAATGGAATATTACTCAGCTATTAAAAAATGAAATTCTACCATTTTCAATAGCATGGACAGACCTAGAGGTCATAAAGGTGAGTGAAGTAAGTCAGACAAAGAAAGATAAATACCATATGATTTCACTTATATGCAGAATCTAAGGAACAAAAAGAACAAACTAGTCAAAAACAGATGCAAAAATATAGAAGACAATCTGGTGACAGCCAGAGGGGAAAGAGGTTGGGGGACTGGGAGAAATGGGTGAAGGGTTAAAGAAGTACAAATTAGTAGATGATAGATGGTCATGGGTATGGGGAGCACAACATAGGGAATGCAGTTAGCATGAAAATAGTAGTAGGTGGAGGGCCAGCGGAGAGAAAGAGCAATTAGGGAGACAGTTTTATAAACTACATAAATGTCTAACCAATGTACTGTATACTTTAAATTAATAATAAAATAAAATTTAAAAAACAATATAAATAAAAAATAGATTCTTATCTATGAAAAAATATGATTTTTGTATATATCCTAGGTGAAAATTTCTTACAAGTTATATAGTTTTTTAAAAAATAACCTATAAAAAACCTTTAGACAACACGGTCAACTATTTTCATGAATATGCAAGAGAAAATTTCCATCCAAAATCAAGGTCATAAAATAATGTTTAAGTAAAGTTCCTAACTGGCATAGCATGAAATCCAGGCAAAATCAGGGACCGACATCCCGAATAACATGTATTCACTCATTAGATACTTAGAAAGATAATATCTTAACCCAGAAAATGAACACTGATACTGGGATTTCATGTACTCTGTCAAGCTAGCATGAAGTGAACCTCTTTACAGGGCTGTCCTTCTTAGGGATAATATAAAGATGTGTTACATCTAAAAGGAGACATGGAGTATTTTGAGGAACATAAAGGAAAAAGTTGTTTTGTTTTTTTTTTAAATACAGGCTACATGCAGAAAAGTACAGGTATCCTAATTGTACTGATAAATGAATCATTACAGACTAAGAACACTCATATAACTACCACCCAGATCAAGAAATAGAATCTAATTTGCACTGCAAAAAGCCTTTCTGTGACCTTTCCAGTCACTACTACCTTCCCTTTCCCAAAAGTAACCACTTTCTGATTTCTAACACTATGGGTTAGACTTGTTTTAAACTTTATATAACTACAGTAATACAGTATATGTTCATCTGTGTCTAGCTTCTTTCATTCAATGATTTGCTTTTAAGATTTATAATGTGTTTCTTTTCATTGCTGCCTAGTATCTTACTGAATTAATTTATTTATTTAACCATGCTACTGTTGAGGTACATTTAAATTGTTTCCAGTTTGGGGTTATAGTGAGTAATCCTGCTATGAACATAAGTTTTTGTGCACGAATGTATTTATTTATGTTGGGTATATTCCTGGGAATGAAATGTTGTATCATATAATATAATATAACATGTGTATGTTTATCTTTAATAGATACTGTGTAACTGTTTTCCTATGTGGTTATAACAAATTACACTCCTTCAAATAGTATATAAGAACTTTAAGTGCTTCACATCCTCTATAACAGTTAATATTGCCAGTCTTTGTTATCTTAGCATTTCTTGTGAGTGCCTGGTGACATCTATATGGTTTTGATTTACCTTTTCCCTGATGATAAGTTGAAGACATTTCCACACACTTTTTGGCTATTTCAATATAGTCTTTTCTAAAGTGCCTGTTCAAATCTTTAACTACTTTCTCATTAAGTTGTCTTTTTCTAATTGCTTTGTAATAATTCTTTATAAATTCTAGTTTTGTTTCTTTTTTCTCTTTTTTAAATTAAATTTATTGGGGTGATGTTGGTTAATCAAATTATATAAATTTCAATGTACATTTCAATAATACGTCATATGTATATTGCATTGTGTGTTCACCATCCAAAGTTAAATTTCCTTCTGTCACCAGATATTTAACCATTTTTACCCTTATCTATCTCTCCCCTCCTCTTCCCTTTGGTAACCACTGAACTGTTGTCTGTGTCCATGAGTCTCTGTTTATCTTGTTCATTTGTTTCATTTGTCACTTTCAGTTTTATATACTGCATATGGGTGAAATCATATGGTTCTCAACATTTTATGTCTGACTTATGTCACTTAGCATGATAATCTCAAAATCTATCCATGTTGTCACAAATGGCATTATTTCATCTTATGGCTAACATTCCATTTTATGTATGTACCATATCTTTTTTTATCTGATCATCTATTGAAGATCATCTATTGAAAAAGAGTTAGGTTTTCCATCTTAGCCATAATGAATAATGCTGCTATGAACATCAGGGTACATATGCCTTTACAGATAAATGTTTTAAAATTTGGGAGTTGGATACCAAGAAGAGGGATTGCTGGGTCATATGGTAATTCTACTCTTAATTTTGTGAGGAACCTCCATACTGTTTTCCATAGTGGCTGTACCAACTTGCAGTCCCATCAGCAGTGTATGAGAGTTCTTTTTTTTTCTACAACCTCTCAAATACTTGTTATTATTTGTTGATGGGAGCCATTCTAACAGGTGTGAAATGGTAATTCAAGGGACTTAAAATCTAGTTGTTAAGTCATGATATATATGTTAAAAATTAAATGTTACTTGTTAAAATATCTCATTATTCTACCAGATTTGAGGAAAAGAATTGTCGTTTTCATTCATGTCTCCTCTATGAAGCCTAGTACATATATTTGCATATAGCCAACCCTCAAATGATTATGGAATTAAAACATGCTTACGAAGTAGTATATGCTAAATTCTTGAAAATAGTAACTATAAAAAAGGAATCACCTTTTTTTTATTAATGAATAGATGGAGTATGAACAAATAAATGAATGTACTGATTAGTCCTTAAAAGAAGCATGTTAGTTAAAAAAGAAATCATGGTAGTAAATTCTAGTGGGAGAAAACTGTATAAAAAGGATAGAGATGAAATTATACATGAAATATTTAAGAATGAATGAGTAGAGCCTCTTAATAGTAATATAGAGATATCATAAAATAGAACAATAATATAATAGATAATTATGGACTAAGGAGGATTTTAAATAGTAATTTAACAAGTTTAGACTATGTTCACTGGTGGATGGTGAACACCTGAAGGTTTATGATCAGCTTAATAGTTATTTCAGAGTAATGTAGCAATAGTGGTAAATTCTAATTGAATAGATAATAGATTTGAGTTAACTCTATTTATACAAACAAAATATGGACCTGAATTTAGTGCTGGCACTGAAAATGGCAAAGAAAAGATAGGTTATATAGGTGTTAATTGAAGAGAAATTGACAGGATTTGATGAATAAATGCATATGAAGATGTGTGGAGAACAGCACAACAAAACCATGCCTTACCTGTTCAGACAAATGTTTCAGTAATGTGATATGTTTAATGAGGTGATTTTTCAGACTGGAAAATTCTGACATGCAATCAAATGGAGGCCTGCCAGGGAAGGATGACAAGAGATTCCATCAATCTCAGTTTCATTGACTATCACAGCTTTATATCTTAGGAAATTGAAAATTATAATCTACAACATATAGATATATCATTTTGAAAAAGTGTCAAGGGTAGCTAAAGTCTAGGCATTACAAAGTTATATCAAAAATAACAAAAGGTTTATATGTAAGCTAAACAATGTAATATATTTATGGCCTCAATAAATTTTTAGCATGGTAGGTATACAATTTACAGTAGTTATTTCTGTTTTCAAGTTACTATGAAAAGGTAGAAGGTAGAGTAGGTAATTTTTTAAATTTTTAATTTCCTTTTCCTTGACTATCTTACTGTACAAATGGTTACATGAAAAAAGAACAAAAGGAGTAAAGAAAAGTATAAAATATTAACTAAGTATGTACTCCACAAGGAAATTATCTATCCCTTGAAAAATAAAGATTGGTTGTATCTGAGAATTCATTTTATTTGCCACAAATGAAAAATACGTATTTTACTTAGGACATTATAGTAATTAAAATTTGGGGCTTTATTATTTTTATCTAGTATAGCTCTTAGGTTTCTGTGATTTGGGGGACCTGTAATCACAAATGGTAATATAAATGAGGTGATAAAACCTACATGGCTTTGTTGGAAAATGGTCCCTCAATTCATCTATACTATTATATTTCAAAAATGGAAAACAATTTTCAGAATATAATTTGTAAAATAAATTAACAAGCCTTACAGTGTTGAAACCATATTTACTCTCACAAGGGAAATGAAGTTTCATTGTTAAGAACTAGCAAGAAAAAATTTATTTATAAACTCCCCAAATTCTTAAGAGATTACAATTCTTGGTGTTTATATGGAAGTGCCATCTTCTGGAGGTCTATTTCTAAAGCACATAAGAATATGGATAATGATTCAAATTCCTTTTATAAGTAGGTTTATAAATGTAGGTGGCAAAAGTAGCTGCCAGATTCATAGGACAATCTCCTATAAATATGTTCAGGGTATGAAACATGAGCGAGATTCCCTACGCAGCAGTGTTTTCCTTCTTATATATCTCTAGACAAAAAAAGCAAATAAGCAAGAAAACATTGGGTCAATGTAGAGCCTACCAATTCATCCCGCCTTATCCCTTAATTCTCAATATAAAACACACTTAATTTATGTTTAATTTCAAGTAGAATCTTGGTAGTTATGCTTGGATGAGTGGTCTTGAGTTACTATATCACTATCCTCAATGAATTTTGTCGTAAATTCTATCTACCTCATCTCAGTAAACCATTTAAAAATTTAATGACTAATGGAAATATAATGAGAAAAATTCTTGTCAACAGACTTTAACATTTCCATTTAGTTCGACATTTAAGAGCTTTTTAACACCCACAACTTTTACAGTAAATATTAAAATGTTCTTTCTATTACTAAAAAAGAAGTACTTAAATTAAGGTTTATCATGTATATCTAAGCTTATAGTGCTAGTAGCCAATGTTTTGTACACTGCAGTTCAGTTGAAAAGGTTCAGGTAACTCGCTAAAAAGGTTAAACCTTTTAGGAAAATATAAAAACGGAAGAAAAAACTTCCTGGGAAGAGTTCATATAATCACCTTTTTCCTTTTTCATGATGACATCTTGAACTAAACTCCTGAATAAACTTCAGTCTTAAAAATACTCATTATCTCTATTACTAAGGTGACACCAGATTTATATCCTTTTTGAAAAATAAAACTGAAATAAGTTTTAAGCCATAATAATAAATTTGATTAAACCAAATAATAGTTTGAATCACAATTTGAGAAAAAAATTGATATTAAAATTAATAATGGGAAATTTAAATTTAAAAAGCATCTTTCACATGTTGTTTAAAAAAGAAAGAGATGAGGTCAATTTTTGGATAAACCATAGAAATAATTTCCCCAGTAACACAATTATTCAATTTCAGAGAGAAAGGAAGAAGCAATTCATCCAATTGATACTCTAACAAGGTATTTGTTAAGGGAAATTTAATTATTCTATAGGAAATTCTATTAGGCTGATCAGAAATGAATCAGAAGAGTCTGTGACACAATTTTCAAAACAGATATATTTTCCTGGGGGAGGGGGGTCTTTGGAAAGTCAGAAATGGTTAAAGCTAAGAAATTTTAAAGCACCGAGGTGTTTTTATAGCCACCATATCCATTGAAAGACATACAATTGTGTTTTTGATGTGTTTCATTTATAACATTTTATTGTTCAAAGATCATATTTAGAATGCTCATTAAGTTTTCAGCTTAGTAAAAAGATTATTCAGTATGAATAACTCTTATTTATTAATCACTAGTCCATAAGCAAGGACTATGAGGATCTGTAAAGTTTTAAACTAAGTTAGAAAAGGAGATGCTAAGATGATCCACAAATTTTCCATATTCAAAAGTGTTAAATGAGATCACTTTGTATATATTATATCATTTCTGAAAGAGGAATCTGATGGATTAAAGTATTTAGTCTTAAACACTTCAGGAGCAATATTTCTTCTTATCTGGTTTCACTGGTGAGAGTAAAGTAACCTTCAAATTGTTTATGTAGTGAAACTGCCAAAGAGTGTTTATTAATACTGACATCATGATGTAAACTTTGTAATGAGACTACTTTAATATAATAGAAAAATATAATACTGTGAGTTATCAACTGTCAGTGAAGCAGATTATACTCATTTGGGGGGGGTCCTCTTTGTTGCCATTACTCAGTCATGTGACTATTTTTGCTGTCTGCCCATTATCTCTTTTTTCTATTCTTAAATTGAGTTAATTCCAAGGATTCCAATCATTTACTTTTTTTCAGCTTATTACCAAGTAGATGTTTGTAAGGAGCTCAGAAGAGAGAAAGTATAGAACTGATAAATTTCCTAAATTCCTTCTAATATTTCAATTTGAAATTTTTTGAAAAGTAGGTCAGTCTTTTCATCTTTTATACATGAAAAAATGGATTTATCATTCAATTATCAGCAAAAAGAGATGATAAAAAATCAGTAAGAGAACAGGTAATGAAAGAGGTAAGAAAAAAGTATGATGACTTCTCCCTCTTATACTTCTCTCCTTGATTATAAAAGTATGTTTCCCTCTCTCACTTTCTAATTTCTCTATCATTGGGATGCAATACTTTCTGCACAAACAAAATCCATATAATGCTTCATTTGTGTGCAGAATATAGTTGATTATAGTCTTTGATCAAAACAATTAGGAAATACAAATAACAATTATATGTTACCTAAAGGTTATTATCAAAACAAGAATATGTTAACTAAAGATTGTTACAGCCTTTGATTTCTATAGCTTTCTATTAGTAACAGTTTTAAAAACAAGACTGAGTCTTATTTACTAAAGATATCTAATATAATCAGTGTATAAAGAAAAAAAAAACTATTTCAGTCCTATAAAGAGTCCTTAGAGATTTTTTAGAACTCTGGTGTAACTTTTGTTCATTTCTAGAAGACTATAGAAAAACAAGTGTTATTTCTAATACAGCAGCAGAGTTTGATCCATAACAGAAGCACAAAGTGAAACCTTTATAAAATGTATACTATTTCTGTAAAATGATTTTTTTTCCTGTAAGTCAGATGGCCAAATATTGGTTCACTTGAAAGGAGTTATATAATTATGTCATTCACCATACGGAAATATCCAGAGTATCGATAAAAATCTTTAAATATCTTGGAAACATACTGTGGAAATAAAATTTAATCCATACACAAGTTTTCTAAAGAGGAAGAAAGAGGGGAAAATGCAACTACCTTAAGGCTTTGCAGATCAGATATTAGTAATTACCTTTCCAGAATGTTTAGTATCATCTTGACCACATTAATCAGTTCAAGAGCAGCTGTAAGAATGTTATGAGGTGGTTGCTCATTAGTGCCACGTAGAGTACGCGCCCTTCTTCTTTCTGATATCATGATAAGAACACGGTCAAGAGCATGCTCAAGATGTTCACTTTGTTTTCTGAATCTGGTAGGCATCTTTTTGTCATTCTGAAATTACAATGGAAGTTTGGGGGGAAGAAATGAGGCAGTACTTATCTAACACACTGTAAGTATGGAATAGGTTCGACAGCAATATAAGTTAGCCAAAGCAACATAAGAGAGATGCTAAATTACTATCAAACACTTTTCATTCTTTACATATTGTTTCTGGTAATGCTCATATCATTTGTGGTAGTAGACACATAAAGGGCCTGAAAAAATAAGGTTCAGCAATGTAAATATTGAGGTATATAATTTTAGAATGTGGCAAAAACCCCTTGCTTACTATTAGGGCATGTTAATTCTGGTACTGCCTTATTAGTACACCTACCTTATTTCATTTTTAGAGTATAATCTAGTGAGAGGAGAACCCATACTACTTTGTATTCTATACAGGATTGGATATATATGTAAGAAACAGGAAAGGAGATTCTTACTTTTCATTTATCTTGAGCTCTAGAAACTATGTATAATCCTTTCTGTGAGCTGGTAATTTAAACACACAGAAGCTGTAAGATTATAGAGTACTGGTATTTAAATGTACCACTTCAAGTGATTAGACACTTGCTTCATTTACATATTTTCTACTTGCATGAACATGTGTACATATACTTCCATTAATTCCACTTTGTCCAGAGCCTTATCAAATGGCCATCAGAAATAACCGGAGTTGCAATAATTGGCCCTATGTAGCCTCCTCTTTGGCAGAAGAGGCTGTAGCTTCCTGGTTTAATAGTCAGGGAATCTGTGATTTACTAAGTACAGAGAGACCTTATTAAAAAGGTCTTTGAAGTTCTGAGGTTCAGGGAAATTTTATTTAATTATGTAAGAAATAAGTTTATGAGTATTTTTGGCCTGAGTCCAAGAAGTTATTATGTGAAAAGATCATATTAATATGACTTCTTATAAAACAGAAGAACCAAATGTATATCACTTCGATATTTCTTTCTAATGTAAAATCTATTATGTATATATTCAGATGTTCACTCTTAAGTTTTCACTTTAAATTTTACAAATCAACCTAAAAATAGGTCATCTTCCAGATTTCTGATGAAAAACTATGTTTTGGTAGCATCTACCCATTGCAAATAAGCTTGATTTACATTTGCTGATTGGCAAAGTAAGATGTGTATATGGGCATTTATACCTCCTTTCAAAGAGTTTTATAATATGAAAGAGAAAGTAATAAAAAATGATGGGTTCTACTTTTCTTATTTATAAATATTAGAATGAAATTATCAATGCCAACATTTAAGATATAAATATTAACATGCTTTTACTTCCACCTTCTGCTTCCCAACATTCTTTAGCTTTTATCGATATAATCTTGGATTTTAGATAAAAAAAATATTTATATTAAAATAAATAATATTATTAGGAATATACTTTATATGTAGAGAATGTTTGGTGTATGCCTTCCTATTGTCAGTGTGATCAAACGCAAAGATATCTAGGTTTGGTGTGAGATCTGAGTTTGTGCAAATCACTTCAGTGTCTCAGAGTCTCAGTTTGTTTCTTTGTTTTTCAAAATGTGGATACTAGCACCTGCTTTATCTCTTCGTGCATAGGATTATTAAAGATGTCAAATATTATACAAATAAGAGCTATTATTATTTATGTACAATTATTATATGCTAAAAACATCACAATATTTTTAGGAATTCTTAATCACCAGACTCTAAGTGGTGGATAATCTCTTTGCGGTTCTAAGGAAACTTCAAAGAATTTAAACGGCTAGTCCCTCTGATATTCTAAGTAAATTTGGATTGATTTTTCCAATCTAGCTTTTGAAAATTCTGTTAGGGTTAAACAATTGACAAATATTATCCATTTTTTGGTTGCTTCCTCACTAGACCTCTTTTAAAGAGTAAAAATCAAATATATGCCTTTTCTTTTTATTTAAAATCATTTTGCAGAGAGTTAAACATTTTTTTCAGTAAATACAAAACAACTAGGTCAAGTTAGGAATGTTTAGACTTGAGAAATGAAAGCCCAGGAGTGCTGTAATGGTTATTATTTTAGCATGGGTAACTAACAACAAATAATATCGTTTAAATTGTAAAAACAGAAAGTTTTGTTGAAATTTTTTTAAAACCATATATATTAGCATACTAATGTGAAATTTTCATTATTAATTACAAATATCAATAAGTCATGAAGGTGTCAAACAAAAGTGTTTCTCAAATGTTAGCTTGCCCTACAATATTAAATTTCCTCTGAAACCATGAAGGTCATAGTGTGCCAAAAGAGATGTTTATTTACTTCAGCCCCTTTGTTATCCTGTAAGTATGCTGAGAGCTAAGAAAGATGTCTTTTCATGTTTCCATTGAAATCTGAATTACAGACTTTTCAGATTCCACTATAACTCACGAAATAAAATAAATCAATTATTTTTTCTATTGATTGTTAATTACTTTTTTGTTAGTACATGGTATCTCTTAGTCTTAGAGAGTATAGGGTTTTCAAGAACTAATGCTAATAACAATAGTAGAAAGAAATGTCATGTTTACTTCCTTTAATTCTCAGAAACACATCTTATATCATCAAATCTGGCAGTGGAGTCTCTAATTTATGTACCAGCTTCCTCCAAAAACACTTGATATTTCTAGTGGATATATTTTGTGCACTACATATTCTAATAGTAATCTTCCCAATGTATGTGAGGCAGGAATAATAGCTGAATACACTTATTGAAGCATACACAGTCAGAATTTGAGAATAAAACAGATCCATTTAGAAAATACTGAGCCATACCATTATATAAACCAAAGTGATATTTTCTACCTAATTTTCTCAGAGTTTCTGCAATATGAACTGTAAACCTGTGTGATTAAAAACAGCCTAAATATTAGACCAATTATTTTCTTCACTTGTATGCCCTAGTCTGGTAGAAACTTGGAGAAACCATTTTAAATTCCATAGTGTGGATATTGCTTATTGCTAAATTAAGGTTCCAACATTTCTTTGTTTGTATCTTGCATCATAAATAAGATCTACAGGTCTCTAAGGCAGGCCTTACATACCTTAACTACAGAGAAGACAAAATATATGTTATACCTTCTGTTTAATTTTCCAGTATCTATTGAGTGGAAATATCAACCTACTTTGTCATTTGCCTAAAAGTAGGCATGAATACTCAAAGATTAAAGTCAAAACAAAGAGAATTATTTTGTTTTCGGGACCCAGTAAAAAGATCGTAACATAAATAAAAGAATGTAATTTTGAGTCTCCTACTGTAATGCAAATGGCATTATATAGAACAACTTTCTTCAAAGAACATAAAGTCATTATCTATATGGTAATTGTAAATGGAAGACTCTGATTAAAACGTTTTACATTGCTTAGTGATTATCTGAAACAGCTTCCGATACTTCAAAACAGAGTATATCCATGACATTTGTATTTTCCAGAAGTATTTAAAAATAAAATCAGCAGTATAAAAGAATTTCCAAGCATTCAGATTCTCTTTTCCAGTGCTGGACTTGAGGTCAGAGATCCCTACAATTTAGTAACTGAATAACTGATCAACTCAAAATATAATTCCTTTATTTGTAAAATAGGATCCTTAATGAAAACTCTGGGATGTAGCTGAAGGTAAAAAATAAAAACACTAAGTTATCATTGAAGATGAAATGAATTAATGATGTGAAATAACTCTTTGAACTATAAATATAGCTGTAATTTATTTTCAATGCTACCATCATTAAAATTATGATAATAATAATCACATATCACAAAGATACCAAAATGTTTTATAATTTCAAAATGCTAAAACAGAAATATTTATATATATAAAAAACATTCTTACATAGACATTTATTTTCTTTCTTTTTCTAGCATAGTTTACTTGCAAGTTTTAAACAAGCTGTCACACAAACTCATTTACTTCTAAAAAAGGGTCAGGGGACCCATTCTCAAGTCCTCAACAAATATAAGATTGCAATTATACCAACTATATTCTCTGATCATAATGCTTTTAAGCTGGAGATCAACTGTAAAAACAAAGTGGAAAGAACCACAAATACATAGAGATTATACAACATACTACTTACTGAAGAATGACTATGTCAGAGAAGAAAAAGAGAGAGCAAAAGATACATAGAAATGAATGATAATGACAGTACAACATATCAAAACTTTTAGGACATGGCAAAAGTGGTAATAAGAGGAAAGTTCGTATCATTACAGGCCTTTCTCAGAAAATGAGAATGAGCCCAAATAACCTAACACTTCATCTTAGAAAACTGGAAAAAGAAGAATAAATGAAGCCTAAAATCAGCTGAAGGAAAGAAATAATCAAAATTAGAGCAGAATTAAATGAAATTGACAACAACAACAACAAAATAAAAACAAAAAATAAATGCAACAAAGAGCTGGTTCTTTGAGAAGTTTAATAATACTGACAAACCTCTGGCTAGACCCACTAAAGAAAAAATGGAAAGGGTACAAATAAACAAAATCAGGAAAGAAACAGAAGTTATGACAGATACTTCAGAAATACAAAGGATCATACAAGAGTACTATGAAAAAGTATATAACACGAAATTTAATAACCTAGAAGAAATGGACAAATTCTTAGAAATATACAATGTTCCTAGACTGAATCAAGAGAAGTGGAAAATCTAAATAGACTGATCAGGAATGTAAAAATTGAAACAATATTTAAAAAACCTACCAAAAAGTAAAAGTCCAGGAACAGATGACTTCACCAGTGAATTCTACCAAACTGTCCCAAAAAACTGAAGAGGAGACAATAGTTTCTAACTGATTTTATGAGGCCAATATTACCCTGCTACCAAAACTTGGTAAAAATTACCCACAAAAAAGAAAACAACAGACCAATAACTCTCATGAACACAGATGCAAAAATCCTGAACAAGATACTAGTGAACCAAATACAACAGCATGTTAAAAACGTTCAACACCACAATCAAGTGGGCTTCATCCCAGGGGCATTGGGATGATTTAACATATGCAAATCAATTAATATGATGCACCACAGAAACAAAATAAAGAATAAAAATCATATGATCATATCAATAGATGCAGAAAAAGCCTTCAACAAGATATAGCATCCATTTACAATAAAGACACTTAATAAAATAGTTATAGAAGGAAAGTATCTCAATATAATAAAGGGCATATATGAAAAACCCTCAGCCAACATTATACTAAATAGTGAAAAACTAAAAATCTTTCCTCTAAGATGAGGAACAAGACAAGGCTATCTATTATAACCACAGTTATTCAGTATAACATTGGAGGTCCCAGCAAGGGCAATTAAGCAAGAGAAAGAAATAAAAGGCCTCCAAATAGGAAATGAAGAAGTAAAACTGTCACTATTTGTGGATAACATGATTCTCTATGTAGAAAATCCTAAAGACTCCATAAGAACACTACTAGAAAAAATAAGAAAATACAGTAAAGTTTCTGGATACAAAAATCATTGTTCAAAAATCTATAGTGTTCCTGTACTCTAATAATGAATTGTCAAAAAAAGAAATGAAAAAAAAATCCTTTTGCAATTGCAACTAAAAGAATACAATACCTATGAATAAACCTAATGAAATGTGAAGAGCCTATATAATGAAAATTAAGACCCTATTAAAATAACATGAAGAAAACACAAAGAAATGGAAAAATATCCTGTGTCCTTTGATTAGATGAATCAAAATAGTTAAAATGACCTTAATACCTAAAGCATTATACAGATATAATGCAATTCCCATCAAAATACCATCAGCAACTTTCAAAGAAATAGAACAAAAAAATCATCAGAATTGTATGGAAGCACAAAAGACCCTGAATTGCCAAAGCCATCCTGAGAAAAAAGAACGAGGCTGGAGGCATCACTCGTACATATATATATATGTATAAATATATGACTTACTGTTAAATTGTATGCTTGAAACTTATTGGATTTTGTTAACCAGTATCACCATAATAATTTTATAAGAAAGTACAAATTGGTAGTTACAAATTGGTCAGTGAGATGTAATATATGGCATAAGGAATATAGTCATTAATATCATAATAACTATTAATGATATTAGATATGTACTAGATTTATTGGGGTAATCGCTTTGTAAATTATATAAATGTTTAATCACTATGTTGTACACCTGGAACTAATATATTTTATGTCAACTGTAATTCAAAAATAAAAAAAAATATTTTTAAAAATCAGTGAAGTTGAAGAAAACCATTTGAAATTAGCTAGTGAAACAAGGAAAAAGGAGTGAAGAATACTTACACATTTTATAGGATACCATAAAGTGTCCAAATATTCAAATAATGGCAATCTTAGAAGGATAAGAGAGATAAAGGGGCAGAAAGCTTATTTAAAGAAATGATAACTGAAAACTTCTCAAATCTTGGGAGATATAAGGGTATCCAGATACAAGAACCTCAAAATCCTAAGCTAGATCAACTTACCAAAGATTATTGAGACACATTATAATTAAAATGTTAAAAGAGACAAAGAGAGTTTTGATAGCATCAAGAGAAAACCCACTCATCACATAAAAGGAAACCATCATAAGGATACCAGCAGCTTTCTCTGCAGAAACTTTCTATGCCAGAAAAAAAAATATATATATAAATTTTGTGTGTGTGTGTATATATATATATATATATATTCAAAATGTTGAAAATATTCAAATAGTTGAAATTTAAATAAAATTAATAAGCCAGAATATTATACCGGGCCAAACTGTGTTTCAGAACTGACTGAAACATAAAGTCATTCCCAGACAAACAAAAGCTAAGGGAGATTATCACCATGAAAGCTGTCTTAAAATAAATGCTAAAGAGAATTTTTCAAGTTAAAAAAAGAGAGAGAGAATGCTAAGTGACATCATGAAAACACACGAAAGCATCAAATTCACTAGTAAAGACATATAGTCAAATTCAGAATACCCTGTCAATTGAGTTACATCATCAAGATGATGACAGAGGTTGTTTCCGACGTTGCTCTTCCTTAGATGAAGAAAAACTAACAACTATTCAGGAAAAAGACACCACCTGGAGAATACTTGAATACAGGGGTGAGGCTGAAGCGTACTTTTGCACCACAAAGACCAAGACAGACTGATTTGGAAGGGTAAGAGAAGTGGCTACACGATGACTGAATTGACCCTCCCTCAGGCCATTCAACATCACATGGAGATGTCTCCCTTGATCCTCTGATTCCCTCAGTAGGAAAAGAGAGCTCAGGGTGGGAGACAACCAGCCTTCCTCACAGCATTGAAGATCACTTTGTGGGAGCCTCTACTCTGATCTCACTCTGCAGGGAAGTCTGCAGGGATTAAACACTAAGAATCTGACTGTGACGAATAAGGAGGAAAGGGCTTGTAACAACCCACACACAGATCTTGACAGACTGAGTTCATCCCTGCAGTGCCCAAGTAATAATTCTAACCAGCAGCTTTGCTCATCTGCACAACCAAGTCGATGGCGCATTCTGACTAGGGAACACATTGGGGTGTAAATCTACCTGATTTGGGTCCTTGAATGAGGAGTTCTGCCAGCCCTACAGCCTGAGTTTCCTACATCCAGAAATGGAGCTGAGTCATAGTCCCACCTTATGGGGAGAGTGTTTCCCAGCCCCGTATGGCCAGAGGGTTTTGCAAAAGTATCTAGAAACTGTGTAACACAAAAATATTCAGGCTGATAGGTGAGCAGATAGAGTTGATTACCTCAAGAGAAAAGCCAGTACTAGACATGGAGGGTTGCCCTGATATGCCCAGGTAGGGGTATTAAATCATAGCCAAAGCTGATAGTAGCTTCCAATCCCTCCCAACTGGAAAGCTTACTTGAAAAAAGGGGAGTTGCCTAGAGTGATCCCTCCTCATCCCACCAAGACAAGTGAGCTGAAACATAGCCCCACCTACTGTGGATACTGAGTCTCATCAAACCAGGTCTAGAAAGAACACCTGGAAGCTGTGTAACCAACAATAATGAAGCCAAGAGGCAGGCAGGAATAGTTAAGCACCCCCAGAGCAAAGCAAGTACCAAGTGTGGAGGACAGCCTTGTTACACACAAGCATGGAGATTAATTTATAGCCGGAATACCCTAATACTATAATGGTGGTGTGTAAATAACTTTTTTTTTCTAGTATAGAAGTTAAAAAAAAATGATAATGCTAAAAACAATAGCAACAATACTTTGTTATTGCAGGCACAATATAAAAAGATGAAAACCATGAAACGTGGAGTGAGGAAAAGTAAGAGTGTACAGATTCTGTATGCAACTAAAGATATGTTGTTATCAGCTTAAAACACACTGTTATATCTATAAGATAATCATTAAATACGGAAAAGATAAAGTAATTCAAGCATAGTGCTACAAAAACAAATCCAAAGGAAGACAACAAGAAAGGAAGAAACAAAGGAACTAATAAAACAGAAAACAGCGAAATGGCAATAGTAAGTTTCTACCTATCAATAATTACTTTAAATGTTAATTTACTAACTTCTTTAATCAAAAGACACAGAGTGGCTAAATGAATTAAAAAAATAAGATCTTATAATCTGACACCTGCAAGAGACTTGCTATAACTTTAAGGATACACACACACATAGGATGAAAGTTTGAAGGGATGAAAAAACATAATCCATGCAAAGGTAACCCAAAAAGAGTAGGAGTGGTAATACTTATATCAGATAAAATACTTTCAGACGAAATTGGTCACAAGTGACAAAGAAGGACACTACATAGTGATAAAATTTCAATTCAACAAGAGAATATAAAATTGTAAATATACATGTACCCAATATTGGAACTCATAAATATTTAAAGCAAATTTTAACTGAACTGAATGGAGAAAAAGACAATAGAATAATAGGAGGGGCTTCAATATCCTACTTTCAACACTGGATATATTATCCAGACATAATATTAATAAGGAAACAGAGGACCTGAATAATAGTATAGAGCAAATGGACCTAACAGACATACACAGAATATTCTGTCCTACAGCACCAGAAAACACATTCTTCACAAGAGCACATGGAACATTTTCCAGAATAGAACATATGTTAGACTACAAAGGAAGCATTAACAAATTTAAGAAGATTTAAATCATAGCAAGTATTTCTTCTAACCATAATAGTAGGAAACTAGAAATCAGTAATAGAAGGAAAACTGAAAAATTCAAAAAATATGTAAAAATTAAAAAAAAAAAACATACTCCTGAACAAACAGCGGGTGAAAGAAGTAATCAAAAGGCAAATCAGAAAGTATTTTGAGACCAATAAAAATGAAAACACAACATACCATAACTTATAGAATACAACAAAAGCAGTAATTAGAAGAAACTGTAAAATGATAATACCTTAATAAAAAGGAATGATTTGAACCAAACACTCTAAATTTAAAACTCAAGGAATTAGAAAAGCAAGAACAAACTAAGCCCAAAGTTAGCAGAAAGAAGGAAATAATAAAGGCTAGAGAAAAAAAAATAAAATTAGATACTAGAAAATTAAAATTATCTAAACTTTTTTTTAATTTAATGAAATTGGCAAAACTCTAGCTAAAATAACAAAGAAAAATAGATGACTCGAACAAAATGATAACAAAAGAAGAGACAGTACAACTGATTCTAAGGAAATAGAGATGATCATAAGAAGCTTGTAATAGCAATTACATGTCAACAAATTGGATAGTAGAATAAATAAATACATTCCTAAAAACATGCAACCTACTAAAACTGAATAATAAAGAAAGAGAAAATCTTAAAAGACCAATAACAATTAAGACAATAAAAACAGTAAGTAAAAACTTCCTAAATAAGAAAAGTCTAAGACCAGATGGCTTTATGGGAGAATTTAATTAAACATTTAAAGCAGAATTAATTCCAAATTCATCCACAAAATTAAAGAGGAAGAAATACTCCCAAACTCAATTTAAGAGGACATATAGTCAAATTCAGAATACCCTGTCAATTGAGTTACATCATCAAGATGATGACAGAGGTTGTTTCCGACGTTGCTCTTCCTTAGATGAAGAAAAACTAACAACTATTCAGGAAAAAGACACCACCTGGAGAATACTTGAATACAGGGGTGAGGCTGAAGCGTACTTTTGCACCACAAAGACCAAGACAGACTGATTTGGAAGGGTAAGAGAAGTGGCTACACGATGACTGAATTGACCCTCCCTCAGGCCATTCAACATCACATGGAGATGTCTCCCTTGATCCTCTGATTCCCTCAGTAGGAAAAGAGAGCTCAGGGTGGGAGACAACCAGCCTTCCTCACAGCATTGAAGATCACTTTGTGGGAGCCTCTACTCTGATCTCACTCTGCAGGGAAGTCTGCAGGGATTAAACACTAAGAATCTGACTGTGACGAATAAGGAGGAAAGGGCTTGTAACAACCCACACACAGATCTTGACAGACTGAGTTCATCCCTGCAGTGCCCAAGTAATAATTCTAACCAGCAGCTTTGCTCATCTGCACAACCAAGTCGATGGCGCATTCTGACTAGGGAACACATTGGGGTGTAAATCTACCTGATTTGGGTCCTTGAATGAGGAGTTCTGCCAGCCCTACAGCCTGAGTTTCCTACATCCAGAAATGGAGCTGAGTCATAGTCCCACCTTATGGGGAGAGTGTTTCCCAGCCCCGTATGGCCAGAGGGTTTTGCAAAAGTATCTAGAAACTGTGTAACACAAAAATATTCAGGCTGATAGGTGAGCAGATAGAGTTGATTACCTCAAGAGAAAAGCCAGTACTAGACATGGAGGGTTGCCCTGATATGCCCAGGTAGGGGTATTAAATCATAGCCAAAGCTGATAGTAGCTTCCAATCCCTCCCAACTGGAAAGCTTACTTGAAAAAAGGGGAGTTGCCTAGAGTGATCCCTCCTCATCCCACCAAGACAAGTGAGCTGAAACATAGCCCCACCTACTGTGGATACTGAGTCTCATCAAACCAGGTCTAGAAAGAACACCTGGAAGCTGTGTAACCAACAATAATGAAGCCAAGAGGCAGGCAGGAATAGTTAAGCACCCCCAGAGCAAAGCAAGTACCAAGTGTGGAGGACAGCCTTGTTACACACAAGCATGGAGATTAATTTATAGCCGGAATACCCTAATACTATAATGGTGGTGTGTAAATAACTTTTTTTTTCTAGTATAGAAGTTAAAAAAAAATGATAATGCTAAAAACAATAGCAACAATACTTTGTTATTGCAGGCACAATATAAAAAGATGAAAACCATGAAACGTGGAGTGAGGAAAAGTAAGAGTGTACAGATTCTGTATGCAACTAAAGATATGTTGTTATCAGCTTAAAACACACTGTTATATCTATAAGATAATCATTAAATACGGAAAAGATAAAGTAATTCAAGCATAGTGCTACAAAAACAAATCCAAAGGAAGACAACAAGAAAGGAAGAAACAAAGGAACTAATAAAACAGAAAACAGCGAAATGGCAATAGTAAGTTTCTACCTATCAATAATTACTTTAAATGTTAATTTACTAACTTCTTTAATCAAAAGACACAGAGTGGCTAAATGAATTAAAAAAATAAGATCTTATAATCTGACACCTGCAAGAGACTTGCTATAACTTTAAGGATACACACACACATAGGATGAAAGTTTGAAGGGATGAAAAAACATAATCCATGCAAAGGTAACCCAAAAAGAGTAGGAGTGGTAATACTTATATCAGATAAAATACTTTCAGACGAAATTGGTCACAAGTGACAAAGAAGGACACTACATAGTGATAAAATTTCAATTCAACAAGAGAATATAAAATTGTAAATATACATGTACCCAATATTGGAACTCATAAATATTTAAAGCAAATTTTAACTGAACTGAATGGAGAAAAAGACAATAGAATAATAGGAGGGGCTTCAATATCCTACTTTCAACACTGGATATATTATCCAGACATAATATTAATAAGGAAACAGAGGACCTGAATAATAGTATAGAGCAAATGGACCTAACAGACATACACAGAATATTCTGTCCTACAGCACCAGAAAACACATTCTTCACAAGAGCACATGGAACATTTTCCAGAATAGAACATATGTTAGACTACAAAGGAAGCATTAACAAATTTAAGAAGATTTAAATCATAGCAAGTATTTCTTCTAACCATAATAGTAGGAAACTAGAAATCAGTAATAGAAGGAAAACTGAAAAATTCAAAAAATATGTAAAAATTAAAAAAAAAAAACATACTCCTGAACAAACAGCGGGTGAAAGAAGTAATCAAAAGGCAAATCAGAAAGTATTTTGAGACCAATAAAAATGAAAACACAACATACCATAACTTATAGAATACAACAAAAGCAGTAATTAGAAGAAACTGTAAAATGATAATACCTTAATAAAAAGGAATGATTTGAACCAAACACTCTAAATTTAAAACTCAAGGAATTAGAAAAGCAAGAACAAACTAAGCCCAAAGTTAGCAGAAAGAAGGAAATAATAAAGGCTAGAGAAAAAAAAAAAAAATAAAAAACAAAAAAATAAAAATAACCAAAACTTTTTTTTAATTTAATGAAATTGGCAAAACTCTAGCTAAAATAACAAAGAAAAATAGATGACTCGAACAAAATGATAACAAAAGAAGAGACAGTACAACTGATTCTAAGGAAATAGAGATGATCATAAGAAGCTTGTAATAGCAATTACATGTCAACAAATTGGATAGTAGAATAAATAAATACATTCCTAAAAACATGCAACCTACTAAAACTGAATAATAAAGAAAGAGAAAATCTTAAAAGACCAATAACAATTAAGACAATAAAAACAGTAAGTAAAAACTTCCTAAATAAGAAAAGTCTAAGACCAGATGGCTTTATGGGAGAATTTAATTAAACATTTAAAGCAGAATTAATTCCAAATTCATCCACAAAATTAAAGAGGAAGAAATACTCCCAAACTCAATTTAAGAGGACAGCATTACCCTGATACCAAGGCCAGATAAGAACTGGAAGAAAGGAAAACCACAGGCCAATAATTCTGATGAATTACCATGCAAAAATTCTCAACGAAATATTTGAATTCAACAGAACCTTAAAAGGATTAGAAAACATGAATAAATGGGATTTACCTCTGGAATGAAAGGATGTTTAAACAATGGAGCAGATTTGTAAGCTGAGAAAAACAAACAAACAAACAAACAAAACCTCTTATATACAATCAAATCATCTTTGATAAGGGAGCCAAAAATACTCAAATGGGGAAAAGATAGTGTCTTCAATAAAGGACGGTGGAAAAACTGGATATAACATGCAGAAGAATGAAATTGGACCTCTATCTTATACCACTTAAAAATAAACTCAGAATAGATTAAAGACTTCAAAATAAAAAAAAAAAACTGAAACCACAAAACTCTTAAAGGAAAACAAAGAAAAAGCTCTTTGACATCAGTCTTGGCAAAAAATTTTTGGATATAACACCAAAACACAAGCGGTAAAAGGAAAAATCAAAAGTGGGACTACATGAAACTAAAAAGCTTCTGCAGAGCAAAGAAACAACACAATGAAAAGGTACTTCACTGAATGGGAGTAAATATTTGCCAACTGTATATCTGATACAGGGTTAATATTCAACATATATAAGGAGCACACAGAATTAAATAACAACAACAACAAAAATCAACTAAGAAATGGGCAGAGGACTTTAATAAACATTTTTATTCCTACAAATAAAAAACAAGTCATTGAAAAGGTACTCAACATCATTAATCATAAGGGAAATGCGAATTAATACCACAGTGTGATATCATATCACACCTGTTTAGCGTGGTTATTACCAAAAAGACAAAAGATAAATCCTGGTGAGGATATACAGAAAAGGGAACCCTTGTGCCCTGTTCTTGGAAATATAAATTGATACAGCCAATATAGAAAACACTGTAGAGGTTTCTCAAAAAATTAATAATAGAACTACCATGTGATCCATTCGTTCCACTTCTGGGTATTTATCCAGACAAAATGAAAATACTGTCCTCAAAGAAATGTATACATTTCCATGTTCATTGCAGCATTATTCACACTAGCCAAGACATGGAAACAAAATAAGTTTCCCTCGATGGATGAATTAATTAAAATGTAATATTTATAGATAGATAGATGATGATGATGATGATGATGATGATGATGATGTTAGGTAGGTAGGTAGGTAGGTAGGTAGATAGATAGATAGATAGATAGATAGATAGATAGATAGATGGTAGATAGATGACAGATAGGGATATAATCACGTGCCACATAACAACATTTTGGTCAACAATGGACAACAAATATGATGGTGGTCCCATTAAATTATAATGGAGCTCAATTTCCTGTAAGAAATGGAAGAATAAGTGTTTCAAGAAGAATTTTTTTCTCTGATGGGAACAATATTTGTAGGACTTGACAGTAGGTTCCCTTTCACTCTCAGCCCCTCAATTCTGAATGCAGATTGCATCCCAATCAGTCAGCCACTGACATGTTTCAGTACAAAGGAGCCTATCCCCCAACATTTCATATTCAGAGGGTGCTAACATCATCGCAGATTTAGTTTGATGATCTTCAAAGTACATTGTTATAAATTCTTTTCTGAAAAACTAAGGTCCTGTACAAGGACAGATGTACACAGGAGCTATCTTAACAAGTATTAAGTGCCACTACCACTTTAGTAAAAATGTTCTGTGGTAGTCTGTAGCCAGCTTGTCCCTGTACTTTGAAAATATTTTTAGACTGTAATGTTGTAAAACATGCATAGGTTTTATTTCTTCCAGCAGTTCATTGCCAAAGAAAGGCCTTTGTGTCAGATAGAATCAATGAAACCAAAAACAAACTTCCAAAGTCAAGAGTCCTCAGTTCTACACTCTCTCCATGTTAAATACCCTCTTTTTTATGAATACCATAAAGTTCCTTAACCTGACTACTACTCCAACATGTAATAGCCAAAAACACATTGCCATGATATTCCCCTATGTTCTTTTATCTCTACATCTTGATTTCTTATTCCTATTGACCCTTAGGTTAACTTTCGCTCCCTCCTGACAGTCACTATTATGGTGATTTATGCCTTACTCAGTTTCTCCTCAATATTTTCAATCATCCCTGTTCATTGAGCAGCACTGACAGCTTCTGTTTCTATTGACATGTTCTATTTCTAACCCTGTTGGAAGGAAGCAGGGGGAGGGCTTGTGGATAGTGTTTATAAAGTCTATAATAGAATACAGTAATGTCCTAAGCCTTCACATTTGCTAACCACTGACTCACCCAGAGCAACTTCCAGTCCTGCAAACTCCGTTTATGGCAATTGCCTTATACAGGTGTATCTTTTCTTAAATTTTATACTGTATTTTTACTGTACCTTTTCTATGTTTAGTTATGGTTAGGTACACAATTATGTATCATTATGTTACAATTGCCTAGAGTATTCAGTGCAGTAACATGCTGTAGAGGTTTATAACCTAAGAGCAATAGGCTATACCATTTAGTCTACATGTGTAGTAGGTTGTACCATCTAGGTTTGCGTAGGTGTACTCTATGATGTTTGCACAACAATTAAATAGCCTAAAGATGTATTTCTCAGAACAAATCTTCATTGTTAAGCAACACACGACTGTATATTAATATTATTCAACCATAAAAAAGAAGAAAATTCTACTTTTTGTGACAAATGGATGAACCTTGAGGACATTATACTTAGTGAAAAATGTTAGACAAATACTGTATGATCTTGTTTATATGTGGAATCTAAAAACATTGAAATCAGAGCAACAGAGCAGAATGGTGGTTGCCAGGGGCTAAGGAGTGGGAAAAGGAGGAGATGTTAGTCAAAGAGTATAAACTCTCAGTTATGAGACAAATACTTTCTGGAGATCTAATGTATGGCTTGGTGACTATAATTAAAAATATTATATATAATATTTGAAAGATGCTGTGAGAGTAGAGCTTCAATATCCTCAATATAATGAAAACAAAAAACAACAAAATCGTAACAATGTGACATAAAGGATAGACTAACTAACCTCAGTGTGGTAAACATTTCCCAATATATATGTGAATTAAATTATCACATCGTATATCTTAAACTTACACAATGCTATTTCTCAATCATATCTCAATAAAGATGGAAAAATAATCTGCCTTAACATTCATAATTTTATTATTCCTTCAAAAAGAAAATATCTGTTCTTTTTAAGATCCTGAAATGTCTAAGGATTTAAAAGTGAACAAAAATAAATACTTTTGTATTTGATGTGGCCTTTGGGGTAAAAAGAAATGATCCTTATGATTCACTGTATATTCTGTGAAGGGCTTCTATCTTTATTAGATAGTTACTTTATAAAAATGTATTGTTGGTCAACATCATGGTGGAGTGAGAAAAAGCTCTTTTATTCTCAACTTAAAGTCACAACAATGGACAATTATAACTCAACAAATGATCCCCTACTCAACTCACAAACATGCCTGATAGATCCATATATAGAAACATCTGAAGGTGGGCATATCAGAATGAACAGGGGAGGTGGAATAGGGGGAAGGACAGAGATGACAGTTGCAGAGGCAATCCAGAACCTGTTGCAGCCCCATATTAGATGGTATTGATGGAGGAGACAGACTGCAGCACTCCCATTGCAGCCTGGAGGGTGGGAGGGCAGAAGCAACATTATGTCCTGAGTAACCAGCACTCTTTCCAGCTAAATCTGTGATTGGACAGAGACTGCCATAGTGGTATAGCAGCCATGGAATAGAAGCCATTATTACTAGCAAAGAGGCAATCACAGACTCACCAACCTGCCACGCCTCCTCTACCTCTCCCCCTATCTATCCCTCCCCCACCTATTGTGGCAGAAGCCGGTAGATGCAGAATTGGTAGATACAACAAAGACACTTAAGATAGCAGAGCATGGCTGACAGTCTCTGGTTACAAGGAGGTAGTGTTAGGAGCTTGCAGGCCCAGATCCCTATCATCTAACACATACCAACACAGGGGTGGTGCCTTCAGACTAAGGCTACCCAGAAACATAAGGGACACCCACCATCTCAATGAATATGGGGCATTTTCCACGAGAGAGGTGACACTGCCCTACCAGGGACCCTGAGATGCCAGTAATTCAGGTAAGAAAAATAAAACTTGTGTTATCACACCATCTATTGGAAAACAAAAGAAAGACTTTTACTTGGCAAACTGATGAATTGTTAAGAGCAAAAAAAGTACTTAAAAAAGAAAAGAATTCACTACTCTAAATGCTCAGGGAGAGAAACAGTCCATTAAGTACCATGAATAATCAAGGAAAATGAAGTCTCTAGAAACCAAACTCAAAGTCATGGAAGACTGTGATTTAAATGACAGAAAATTCAAGATTGCAGTGGTGAACTCAGTGAGATACAAGAAAACTCAGAAAGGCAGTTGTCAATGAGCTCATGAATAAAATTAATAAAACAAAAGAAGTACTTTATCAAAGAGATCGAGCTATAAAAAAGAACCAAACAATTTCTAGAGCTGAAGAGCTCAATAAATGAGACGAAGAATACATTAGAAAGCATTGGCAACTGAGCAGATGAGACGGAAGACAGAATTAGCAAGCTCAAATATAGAAACCTAGAAATGACTCAGGTGGAAGAAGAGAGAAATGAGAGTACCAAAAAAAAAAAAACATGAAAGGACTCTACAAGAACTATCTTACTCCATTAGAAAAAATAACATAAGAATAATCGGTATGCCATAGGGGAAAAGGAAGAAAAGGGGACAGAGAGTCCATTCAGACAAATAATTGATGAGATGAGTTCACAAACATGGAAAGAGCTGGACCCTCAAATTCAAGAAGCTAACAGAACATTAATTATCTCAGTAGAAAAAGACCTTCTACAAGACACATTATATTAAAACTGTCAAAAGTTAATGACAAACAATTCTCAAGGAAGACAGGAAAAAAAGACTGTAACCTACAAAGGAAATGTTAGATTTTCACCAGATTTTTTGGTAGAAATCTTACAAGCTGTAGGGAGTGAAATGAACTATTCAAAATATTGAGAGAAATAAACAGCCAAGAATAATATATCCAGCAAATCCTTTAGATAGAAAACATAAAGGCTTTCCCAGACAAACAAAATCTGAGGTAATTTACCACCACAAGACTTGTATTTGAGTAAAATGACAGACAGACAGACAGACAGAAGCAGGAAATCACAACTCTATTTCAGAATAGTATATTAAAGAATTATAATATAAATGATACAGGGTAAAACATTTTTTTTTAGAAGACTATAACTTCTGCGTTTTGGAAATGAATGCACAGCATATAAGGGATAATTTATGACAACAAAAACAAAAAATTCTGGCGGAAAAGGACTGAACTCGAACATGTGAATGAAGATAAGATTCAATAAAATGGACTATTGTATGCATAAAAGTTTTTATTTTTATTTTTTACATGAACCTAATGGTAACCTCAACACAAAAATCTAGAGCTGAGACATGTAACATAAAGAGGAAACAGATAAAAAATCATAGAAAACCATAGAAAAAATCATATAAAATCACCTGAAATTATAGAAAACCAAAGTAAAATAGTAGACAGAAATACAAGGCAAAAGAAACAATAGAGGCACAGAGCAACTAGAAGACAAAAGATAAAATGGCTGTAATATATCCTCATATATCAATAATCACCTTAACTATAAATGAACTAAACTCACCAATCAAAAGGCATAGAGTAGCAGGATTGATTAAAAAACAAGAACCAACTATATGTTTCTTTCAGGAGACCTATCTCAGTTACAAAGACAAACATAGGTTAAAGATGAAATGGTGGAAGTTGATATTCCAACAAATGGCATACAGAGATTAGCAGTTGTGGCTGTATTTATATCAGACAAAATAGATTTCAAGATAAAAATGGTAACAAGGGACAAAGATAGACATTTTATAATGATGAAGAAGACAATTCTTCATGACAACATAACATATCAATATATCTGCACCAAATCTAGGAGCACCAAAATATATAAAACAATTACTAACAGTGATAAATGGAAAAACTGTAAAAATACAATCATAGTAGGGGAACTGAATAACCCACTGAGAGCAACAGATAGATAATCCAAAGAGAAAGTCGACAAGGATGTATCAGTCATAAATGACACATTAGAGCACATGAAAATAAACTATTTATTAAACTTTCCATTCCAAAATGAGAGAATATACAATATCAAGTGCACGGAGAATATTCTAAAGGATAGACCATAAGCTGGGACACGAAACTAGTCTCAGTAAATTTAAGAAGACTGAAATTATACCTAGCATATTTTCCAGTTTGAAACTGGAAATTAATTACAAGAAGAAAGATGGAAAATCAACAAATATGTGGAGGTCAAATGACATGCTACTGAACAACTATTAGGTGAAAGAAGAAATAAAAGGAGAGATCAAAAGATAGATAGAGACAAATGAAAATATGACATATCAAAATTTGTGGGAGGCAGCAACAACGGTACTAAGAGGGAAGTTCATACCATTACAGACTACCTTAAAAAAAAAAAGAAAAATCTCTAAGAAACAATTAACATAACACTTTAAAGAACTAGAAAAAGAAGAACAAACAAAGTCCAAAGTCAACAGAAGGAAGAAATAATAAAAATATGAGTGGAGATTAATGAATTAGAGAACAAGAAGACAATAGAAAAAAATGAAACAAAGGTGGTTCTTTGAAAAGAAATAAAATTGACAACCCTCTATCTTGACTCCCTAAGAAAAAAAGGGAAAATACTCAAATAAAATCAGAAATGAAGAGATGTTACAATACACACCACGGAGATACAATGACTTATACAAGAGTATTATGAAAGGCTACATGCCACCAATTGAACAGTCTAGAAAAAAAATGACAAATTCTTAGAATCATACAAGCTTTCTACTCATAAACATTAGGAATTTAAAAGCCTAAATAGAAGAATCACTAATAAGAAAATGAAAACAGTAATCAGAAACCACCCAACAAACAGAAGTCCAGAAACAAATGGATTCACAGTTGAATTCTACCAAACACTCAAAGATTTAACAACTATCCTGAAATTCTTCAAAAAAATTCAAGAGGACAAAAAGCTTACTAATTTATTTTGAGAAGCCAACATTACCCTGACACCAAACCAGACAAGGAAAACACCCAATAAAATGAAAATAACAGGCCAATATCTCTGATGAACATATATGCAAAAACAAGTACTAGTAAATCGAATAAAAAAATAAAAAGATAATACATCACGATCAAGTGGGGTTCATTCCAGGTATGGAAGGATGGTTTAATACCCATAAATTGATCAATGTGATACACCACATAAACAAAAGTTAAAAATCATGATCATATCAATAGATGCAGAAAAAAATCATTTGACAAGACACAACATCTATTTATGATTAAAACATTCAATGAAACCAGTATAGAAAAGTACTTCAACATAATAAAGGGCATATATGACAAACTCTCAGCTAATATCATACTCTGAAAGCTTTTTCCCTAAGAACAAGACAAGGATGGTTACTCTTGCCACAGTTATTCAGCATACTAATAGAAGACCCAGCCAGCAAAATCAAGCAAGAGAAAGAAATAAAAAGCATCTGAATTAGGAATGAAAAGCAAAATTGTCACTATTTGCAGATGACATGATTATAAATATAGAAAACTCTAAACACTCCACCAAAAGACTATTAGAAACAATCAACAAATACAGTAAATTTGCAGGACACAAATTCAATGTAGAAAAATACATTGTGTTCCGACATATTAGCAAAAAAAAAAAAAAATCAGAAATGAAGAAAACGACCACATTTACAGTTGTAAACAAAAGGATAAAATACCCAGAAATAGACTTAACAAAAGAAGTGAAATACCTGTACGCTGAAACTAAAAGACATTGTTGAAAGATATTAAAGAAGACACAAAAAAAATGGAAAGTTTTCCATGTTCATGGATTTGAAAATTTAACATTGTTAAAATGGTCATGTTACCTAAAGCAGTATACAGCTATAATGTAATCTACATAAAAACTTCAACGGTATTTTTCATAAAAGTAGAATTAAAAAGTCCTCAAGTTTGTATGGAACCACAAAAGACCTTTAATAACCAAGGCAATCATGAGACCAAAAACAAAAAAACAAAAAACAAAAACAAAGCAAACAAACAAACAAAAAACCCAAAACAAGAAAAACAAATCAGAGGTATCACACTCCCTGACTTCAAACTATACTATAAAACAACAATAATCAAAACAGTATGATGTTGGCAGAAAAACAGACACATAGATCAATAGAACAGAATTAAAATCCCAGAAATAAACCCACATGTAAATCGGCAACTAACTTTTGATGAAGGAGCCAAAAAAATACAATGGAGAAAGGAAAGTCTCTTCACTAAATGGTATTGAAAAAATAGGAAATCCACATACAAAAGAATGAACCTAAACTGCTATCTAATACTATACACAAAAATTAACACATAATGTCTTAAAGACTTGAATATAAGACCTTAAACAATAAAATACAGAAAAGAAAACATAGGCACTAAACCTACGGGCCTTGGTCCCAGAGGGGGCTTTTGTGAACTTGACCCCACAGGCAAAGGAAGTTAAATAAAAAAAAAAAACATGGAAGCAACTGAAGTGTCCCACAAGAGATGACTGGATAAAGAAGATGTGGTACACATATATAATGGAGTGTTACTCAACCATAAAAAAAGATGAAATACTGCCATTTGCGAGAACATAGATGGATCTTGAGATTTTCATGCTAAGCAATATATGTCAAACAGAAAAAGTTGAGAACCATATGATTTCACTCATACGTGGAATATAAAAGTAAAAGTAACAAGCATGACAAACAAATGAGACTCCTGGACATGGACAGTGGATTAGGGTTACCAGAGGGAAGTGAGAGGTAGGTAGGAGTAAAAGTGGTCAAATATTTGGTGAGGGGAGAAAATTTAACTTGGAGTGGTGAACATACAACACAATATATATGACATATTATTGAATTGAAATCTCTTTGATTTTATTAACCAATGTCACCTCAATAATTTTGATAATTTTGAGAAAAAAAGAAATGAATGTAACTACATAAAACTAAAAAGCTTCTGCACAGCTTCTGCACAGCAAAAACCCCATCAACAAAACAAAAAGACAACCAACCAAATAGGAGACGATATTTGAAAATACTATCTCTGATAAAAGGTTAATATCCAAAATATATAAAAACTCATACAACTCAACAACAACAACAACGATAAAAACAATCCAATTAAAAAGTGGGCAGAGGACATGAATAGAAACTTTTACAAAGGAAACATACAAAAATCCAACAGATATATGAAAACATGCTCAACATCACTAGTTATAAGTGAAATGCAAATCAAAACCACAATAAAATACCTGTTAGAAGGACTATCATCAACAAGAAAAGAAATAACAAGTATTGAAGATGATGTGAAGAAAAGGGAACCCTCTCACACTGCTGGTGGGAATGTAAATTGGTGCAGTCACTATGGAAAACTGGAGTTTCCTCAAAAATTATAAATAGAACTGCCATGTATCCCAGCAATCCCTCTTCATGGCACCTACTCGAAAAATTTGAAAACACTTATTCATAAATATACATGTACCCGTATGTTCACCTGTTCATCGCAACATTATTCACAATAGCTAAGATATGGAAACAACCTAAGTGTCCTGTATTGGATGACTGGATAAAGAAGATGTCACACACACACACACACACACACACACACACACACACACACACACACACACAATGGAATAGTACTCAGTCATAAAAAAAAAGATGAAATATTGCCATTTGGGACAAGATGGATAGATCTTGAAAGTATTGTACTAAATGAAAGAAGTCAGATGAAAAAGGACAAGAACTGTATGATTTCAGTTATACGTGGGATATAAAACAAACAGCAACAAATGAATAAACAAAATAATAGATACAGACAACAGAATGGTGGTTACCAGAGGGAAAGCGGGTGGGAGGAGGACAAATAGGTTAAAGGTGGGGGGGTCAAATACACGGAGATAGAAAGAGACTAGGTGGTGAGCCCACAATAGAGTATACACGTGTCTTATAATAAAGTTGTACACCTGAAATTTATACAATCTTATTAATCAGTGTTACCTCAATAAATTATATATAATGCTCATTAAAATGTATTGTTATTTAGTAGGTGTTTTTCCTTACATATGTTTGACATGTCACACCAGGGGGTCAAGCTCAAGGTACACAAGTTAATATGTTCAAGAATTTAGATAAAGTAGAATTCCTTGTTTAAACAATTATTTGAAATAGAAAGATAGGCACATGATAAACATTTTTCATGAATTCAGTTATATGCTCTCTCTCTCTCTCTTTCTCTCTCTCTCTCTCTCTCTCTCTCTCTCTCTCTCTCACACACACACACACACACACACACACAAACACACACATACAAATATATGTTAGGTTACTAAAGCATTTTTATAAAACTATAGCTGCCAGTAAAATATGATTCCTTCAGCTCTATAAGAAATGTCAGATATCACCATGAATGTATAATTCTGCCCTCGGTCCTCTTTATTCAATGGGAAGTTAATGTTGCTTTGGACTATGGGCAGAGGCTGCTTTACTACCAAGAGTGATGTGGAAAAAAAATCAAAATTGGAGTTTTTATTTGAATTAGCAGATGCAATATATTTTTGAATAAGTTAGGTTGAATACTAGTTTAATATAGAATTGTGTTTTGTGACCAACATTCTAGAGAATATGATAAAAGGTGTAATTTATGTAAACATGTTTTGGTTTTGCTATTTTGTTCAAACATCATGAAATTATTATTTATTTTTTTCCTTATTTGTTATCTTTTTATTTAGAACATAAGCTATATGAGTACAGAGATCATTTTGTCAAGTTCATGGCAATATTGAACAGTGTCTGGCATATACGATTGGTACTCAAAAAAATTGTTGAATGAACTAAAGTCATATTCTATTAGAAGCATGTACATTTTCCTCCATCATTATTGGCCAGAATTAATTTTACCTTTTTTTAAAGCACAACTCATGATTAAAATATTACTCTCTATTAATTATACCATGGAAATTCAACATCTCCCAGTGATATTAGGTGACCATTTCTTTGACCATTTTTTAACTGCTTCAACTTAAACTATTAACTTAGAGACAACAGGCTCTTGGTTCCAGAAACCATTACTGATTAATTTTCTAAGATATACTGACTTCTGGGGTGCAGAGGAATTAAGACGTACATAACACTCAAAGTGTCATATTAAAAATAAAAAAAATTAGCTAAACATGTACATAATATTGAACATCTAGATGGGTGACAGTTTTTCTCCCATTTTTCCCCAATGTTTGGCATAGTGTCAGTATAGCTATGGATTATTGTGTTGTAATATTTTAAAATGCTCCATCCAATGCCCAATAGTTTTTTTATATATTTTTACAGATTGTCAATCTTATATCTTAATTTTCAGTCATGTTATATTGCATAAAAAGAAAATCTTATACACCACATATATGTGTGTATGTATCATATGTATATATGCACATGTATGTATACATGTGTGCATATGTGTATATATATATGCTTACACATGTACTTAGATACACTTGGTTGTGTGAATAGATTTTAGTTACTAATCTACACAAAGTACATTTATAGAAAAGTTAAATGTGCATGAATTGTTAAAATGTCTGCACTATTAACTTTAGCCTGTTATTTCTATGAAGATGTCAAAACATTAATTGTATAGACATCTTGAAGCAAAGGAAAATGAACATTGTTTCAATTTATTTTGAAGATTATAAATTAAATCCTTATATTTCCCCTGAGTATGCCTAAAAACCTGTTGTTCTCTGTCCAATGCTATTCAGTTCTCACATTTCTGGGAACAGAAACCACTATGTCAGCACTTTGGAAAACTTATCAACTGCAAAATTCCTGGAGTCACTCAAGTACATCACTTCATTTATTCACACCTGCTTCCAAAAGCAGTCATCAGTAAAGTTTGAGCAAATATTTTAAAATGTTCTAGCATGGAACTTCACAAGTGAAGTTTAAAACTTTAGCATTTTTCTAGGAATACAAACTCTTTTCTGAAACTCATAATTAACTGCATAGTATATAAACCAAAAATGCTGTCAATAATTTAGGTATGACTAAATATCATTTAAAACAAGTCACTCTCAGTGTAATCATTAACAATTTTACTCAGTCATTCAGACTCATTCTAACAAAACTGTAATTTACATATTATGATCTCCCTCTCACATTACCAAACACACTTCTAATTTCCTGTATTATCTATGCAAAAACCTAATCTTTGGAATTCATTCTTGATAATTTTCTTCTTTACTTTTAATATAGAACAAAAAAAATCATTTTTTCAAGGTATCTTAAGTAAGTCATTCCTTAGTAATAATTTTAGCCTCTCAGAAGTCAATGACAGCTTTTTAGAATAAAGGAGAATTAGCTATAGAAATTCAAGACTCTCAGCAACATTGATTCTTTATGATTGCAAAAGTTATCTCTTTTACTTAGGTCTCTTTCTTCCTCTCCATGTTTATTTTAAATGCAAAGCTTCCACTTACTAATATAATTTTTTCAATAGTGTTATTTATCCTTAGTCTACTTCTAAAAATAATTTTATGCTTAATTGCAGAAATTGTTATTTACAGTACATTCACATATCTTGACTATCACTCTAATGCTATGTTCTTTATGATGAGCAAACATTGTTATCATCCACTCAGTCCTCTTATTTTCCCCCAGATTTACTGAGAAATAATTGGCACGTAACATTGTGTACGATTAAGGGATACAATGTGATGATTTGAGGCATACCTATATTGCAAAATAATTACCATTGTAAGGTTACCTAACATATTCATGACCTCATATAATTATTTAATGTGGTGTGACATTTAAGACCTACTCCCTTAGCAACTTTAAAGTATATAATACAGTATCATTAAATATAGTCACCATGCTGTGTGTTAGATCCCCAGAACTTATTCAATGTTATACAATTTCACCAACATCTACCCCGTTCATCCACTCCCAACCAAGCCCCTGGAAACCACCGTTCTACATTATGAATTAGGATATTTTAGATTCCACATATAAGTAAGATCATTTAGTATTTATCTATCTCTGACTTATTTCACATAGCATAATGCTGTCAGGGTCAATACACGTTGTTGCAAATAGCAGGATTTCTTCATGTTTTATAGATGAATAATATTCCATTGTGTGTGTGTGTGTGTGTGTGTGTGTATTATATATTTATAGATAATTTATCATATATATGACATTTTCTTTATCCATTCATGTGCCAATGGACACTTAGTTTTTAAAATAATTTTTCATTTTTCAAGTACAGTTGAATCTAATACAATTTATATTAGATTCAAGTGTACAACCCAGTGATCAGACATTTCCATAACTTACAAAGTGATCACCTCAAAAAATTTAGAACCCATCTGACACTATATACAGTTACTACAATATTATTGACTATATTCCTTATCTTATACTTTACATTCCCATCACTATTCTATAACTACTAATTTGTACTTTTTAATCTTTTCCTCCTTATCACCCATGTCCCAACCTCCCTCCCATCTGGCAAACATTGAAAAGTTCTCTGTATCTGAGTTTATTTCTGTTTTATTTGTTTATTTTGTTCTTGAGAACCATTGTTGAGAGTCACAAGTGAAATCATATGGCATTTGTCTTTGTCTGACTTACTCCACTCGGCACAAATCCCTGTAGGTCCATCCATGTTGTTTTAAGATGGCAATATTTCATTATTTTTTTCATGGCTGAGTAATATTCCATTGTATGTATGTCCCACCTCTTCTTTGTCCATTCATCCATTGATGAACATCCAGATTGTCTCCATATCTTGCCTATTGTAAATAATGCTGCAAAGAACATATGGATTCAAATATTCCTTCAAAGCAGTGGTTTGGGTTTCTTTGGTAACATATCCAGGAGTGGGATTACTGAAGTCCTTCTTTATCTCCTCTTATACTCTTTGATTTAAAGTCTATTTTGTCTGGTATAAGTATTACTACCCCAGCTTCTGTTTGTTTCCATTCTCATGAAACATCTTTTTTCATCCCTTTACTTTCAGGCTGTGTGTGTCTTTCGATCTGAATTGAATCTCTTGTAGGCAGCATACCAATCTGGTTTTCTTATCTATTCAGTCACCCTATGTCTTTTGATTGGAGAATTTAGTCCATTTACATTTAAAGTAATTGTTGATAGATATATAGTTATTGTCATTTATTATTCATATTTTTAATCTTTTCCTCCCTGTCCCCCTCCTCATCCTTCCTTCTTCTTCTTTCTTCCTTCTCCCCCTCCTCCCCCTTCTCTCTCTCCCTCCTCCTCCTTC